>NW_024104841.1:0-159059 GCF_003945595.2 Pipra filicauda
CAGCTGGCATGTGGATGGCTAAAGCTGAGGCAAGGACAACGGTAACTGATAAATAAAAGATACAGGCAGTATAATCAAGGGTTTACTTTAATTCTACTGCAGACTATTTGAAAATACATGCAAACTAGACAGTCCCATTCCAGCTGTCCTTGCACTCACTTAGCAGTAAATTCACAAATTGGACACTGAGAATAATTTGAACCATTAGAGGGAATGGGATCTACCTTGCCAGTATTGGATCTAATTTTGTCTACAGTGCATATGTGAACTCTCAAAATTGTATTAAAAAAAAAAAACAAACAACAAAACAAAACAAAGAAAAATCTGAAATCTTCTAAGAGACCAATATGAGAGAAGTAGCACAACAGTCATGCCAAACCCTGAAGCAGCAATACATTTTTCTTTTACTCCCCAAGACAAGTCTTGGAGATGACACCGGAGATGGCATAAAAATTAAAGCACTTTTGAATGAACTAACATGCCTTGAGTCACTTCAGAGGGCAGCCAGCACAGCTTTGAAACACCCATCCCCAACTCTTCAGTTTCTTTTCTGTCTCGTATCTTTCTGCTCCTACGCCCACACTTCATAATTACAGATAAATATAGAGAGTTTAAAGAAAACTCTCTAAAAATTGAAGGTTAATCCCCAACAGTTAAATTCAAGAGCTCCCTTTGATAGAAAAAGCAAAAGACCCTTAGAGGTAAATCATGTAAAATTTTGATTAGTTTTCAGAGTCTGTTTGATGACAAAAAGGTAAATTTATTTATCTTTAAACTTTTTATTTGTTGGTATTTCTTTTGGATGCCTTTAGCTTAGAAATAGTGCGTGAAGGATAAAGGGAACAGTGATACCTGGCATAATCTTAAAAGTATGGGTAGAGTGTACAGTTTATAGTAGCTGCAGTCAGTGCTGTCCACATCACAGCCAAATGAGCAGTGATTTCAATCAAATTCCACAGAAGTGAAATTAATTCAAAGAATATAGAGCTCTGAACAAACCACAGAATTAGGGCCACCTAAGTCTTACCAAACTGAATTATACCATATTTTTTTAAAAACTCAAGAAAAATCAGTTATTAGAATCACTATAATGCTATTTTCTCATGATTTCTGAAGTGTTATTTTTTTTTATCCATAATACTTATAAACCGACAACAGTATATTTGTTAATAGATTGGACACTGTTTGTATCTGTAATAGAAAATTATTGGGGATAAAGAATAATATTGAGTTACATAGAATGCTTCTACAGAAAATATTGGGAACACATAAGGATGTTAGGAACAAATATGGAACTCAGAAAGTTAAATGAGAGGAAAAAAGCATGGGAAAACATTTAATATCATTGACCAAAATTATACCCAGAGAGGATGACTGTGAATGAGCAACATACTTGATATGACCCTTAGAAAATTACAAGTTATTATTTGTGTATACTATTTATTTAACTAATGTTTTATTTTTAATGCTTAATTTTTTTAAGAAATCAGAAGTATTCATTAATACCTATCTTTAGTGACACACAATGCTGAAAATGCCAAAGACAGAGAGTTATTTTTCTACTCATGACAGAGAGGGCCAGAAAACATCCTAGAGCAAAGGCAATGTTTTGACCCATGTAAAAAGTTCCATTACTGATCTGAAAGCCCAGAGCAGGGCTGAGGGCAGAAATTGATGTGTCAGTACTCATACTCTGAATATTTACAGCAGCAGACAGTCAGGGGTTTTTGAGATGCGTTGTGCTTTTCCTCTGAGGATGACTTCAGTAACTTTACTAATATTATTCCAATTCTTCAAATATTTCTCCACTTCTTTGGCATACTGGTCTGGAAAGAATAGACCAAGCACTCTAATGGTACAGACTGCATGGAAGTTCTGGATCACCTTTATGCACCAGGCTTGTGATGGCAATGGCTTTCTTCCATGGGAATATGATTTTGGTTTGCATAGAAGGACATGCAAATATGATTGGATGAGTTAGAAGATGTAACCTCTGGGGAACTTTATTTATTGCTAGAAGCAATAATTCCACTTCCATTTATATTCCTGTTATAATGTGATCTTGGGAACAGTGGAGTGCCTACAAGAAAGATGGGAAGAGACTATTTATGAGGACATCTAGTGACAAGACAAGGGTGAATGGGTTCAAACTGAAAAAGAGTAGGTTTAGATTAGAAATTATGTAGAAATGCTTTCCTGTGAGGATGTGAGGCCCTGGCACAGGTTTCCTAGAGAAGCTGTGGCTGCCCCAGTCCTGGAGGTGTTCAAGGCCAGCTTGGATGGGGCCCTGAGCAACCTGGTCTAGTGGAAGGTGTCCCTGCCCATGGCAGAGGGGTCAGAACTAGATGATCTTTAAGGTTCCTTCCAACTCAAACTGTTCTACGATTCTGTGATTTGCTGGAATACTCTGAGGATTTCCCCTCGGACTATGACATTGGTCTCTGGTCCTCAGGACAGGTTTTATTGAGATATATCTGTAAAGTGATGCAGAATGTCTTGAACATGTCTAAAAATCAGCCATAGCTCTTTTCGGTCTGTATGTCACATTTTCTCTTCTTTTTCTGTCTGTGGAAACAGAGTAAAGTATTCAGGTCACATGCTCAAATTCTTGGTTCCTTGGGAAAGTCATAGAACAAATCCCAGGGTGAGTAAGATCTGAATACAGTCGAACACCTGAATATAGGAAACAATGTCTAATAATTATATCAAAGAAAAATGTTTATAATTATTTGAAGATGACCACCATCTTCATCACGTATACATAACATATTAAACCTCAGTTTCAAAATCTGTAATATAAATACTAAACTAACATTATTTCAATGACAGCTTTAAACTTCGAGTTTACAAATATAACTTCTTTTTTAAATTAGTGATCCAAGAAGATTACCTACTTCTACCATCAGTGGTTAAGCTTACCTACTTTACTGAAAGAGGAAAGAATCCTATGGAATCCTGGTGTTGATTTTTTGGATGAGAAAATGAGAGTGAGAAACACAATTGCAACCTGTCAAGTTACTCAAAAGATGTCTAGGACCCAAAAAAAAGCCACAAACCCACCACAAAACAACAACCAAAATAAAAACAAACAAACACACAAAGCCTAAAGCAAACCAAAATAAAAACAACAACAAAAAAAAACAAAACAAAAAAACAAAAAAAAAAAAACCAAAACCAAAATAAACAAATTTTTCAGAGTAACTTTAGAAAATTCTTGTAAATATCTTTTACTCTGATTCACAATAAAGGGCCTTGGCAGTGCTTTCACTCCTGTCATGTCAATAATGGGTTGCTTTGACTGCTTCTTCCAGTAGGGTTCTACTTGTTCTGCTGTTCTGGGTGAATATCTACTGATTCTGACTCCCGAGGACTGTATTTTGGCAGCCAAGTTTTGCTACAAAAGTATACAGATTTATAAAATGCATTAACTATTTAAATGTCCAGAGGGCACTTTATGTTTTGCCAGTATAATATTTATTACTAACAAAATTTATTTACAGCCATCCTACCACCTGAAAGTGAGTTTCATGAGCAATAATTGCACCTCTGGGACAATCAGTGACTCAAGAAGATTTTTAGTATAGTCTCAAGACCTGTTTTGGTCTTGTCCCCTCTTGTCCCTGAGTGAATGCAACATGAAAAACCCAACAAACTCACATTAATTTATCCAAAATTACAGTGAAAAGGAAAAAAAAAAACAAAGCAACAAACTAAACAAAATCCAACATATTTCATTCTCTCAGTATCTGCATATTTAATAAACAGATTTTGTTTCCTACATTGTTGCAGATTAAGCACCTAGCAAATAAACAGTTTATGTTTCTCATATTAATACCCTATTAAGGAGTGAAGGGTCCAGGTTGCTTTCCCTGGAGATTTATGAGCTTCTGGATGTCCTTTCCAAGTAAAAAATGAGGTCTTTGAATAGGTTAAGTACTCTTTCAAGAGTCCTGAATAAATGGGATGAGTTGGGCTGGTTGCTGTGGCACTTTTGTGATTTTAAGATGTCAGCAGGGCAAAAATTAGTTCAGAAACAACCTCCCCTCTTTTTGCCCCTGCAGGAGGCTCCAGGGTACCCATTGGTGCCCATGAAGTGAGAGGGCAGTATATCTTCACCCAAAACATCTCTGTATCCCTCTAGAGGATGAGAATATGGGAAGGAGCCTGCTACAGAGACTTTGAAAACAGACTGAATAACAGACAGGAAGCTAAATTTCTAATTCACTCAAGAATACAACAAGAGAGACTGTAGGCACTGACAGTGCCCAAGCTTTTAAATGACATGTTCCCAAATAAAATAATAAGTTCAGTAAAATTCTAGGTGTCTGAGGATATGAACCCATGCTACAGGGTAAGTCAAACCCTTCCCACACAAATCCACAGTAAGCTGGTCCACCTGGGAAATTATTTATGACATAAATTTTAGGATTAGTTAACTTTAGGTGAAACTTATAGCTATATAAAGCAGACACCTGAGAAATTTAAAAAACAGTAAAAACTGTGATGCACTCCTCCTGGAGCTTCTTTCTAATGTATCACAGGAAAACATGAAACAAAGGAAAACATGATATTAATGAATGGGCTACAAAGAAGAAATCTTTTTAGGCCCTGCTAGGCAAAACAATGAGGGTCCTAGGGCTTGGCATTCACAAGACGTAAATAATTTGAAAATAATTAGTAACCCAGACTCCTTTCAGACACAAGAGATGCTCAAGGACTCATAAGAAAAAAATAATTTTGGAATTACAGTGCAGTTCCTTCTACATACTTATTGTTTTCCATCAAAGCAAAGCAGGCTTTTTGTCCTATGCTGCTGCTGCTGCTGCTACTACTACTACTACTACTACTATTACTACTAGATAAGTAGAAACCTTAACATTTTGGACTCCTTTTATTCATTAACAAATCTTATCTTTCTGGATTTTCTTAATTGTTGTCACCATAAACAATTTTTCTGTCTTGACACCTACTTGGAAATTGTACTTGGTGTATCCATTCCATCCCTCTGAATATGCTTCAAGCTCCTTCTACACCAGTTCCAGCCTAATTCCCTTGAGTAAACTCATAGGAACAAGGAATTGCTTGAAGTATTCCAAATAAGATCTTATCAGTGTCTTGTACCATAATAATAAAAATTGAATTTCTGTATGAAATGAAAAAAAAAATCTGATCCATTGTAGAACTGTATTAGGCTTTTCATGGCTCCACCAGAGGTATCCTGTAGCCATCCTGAGAACAACATATACGAGAAGATCTTCCCCATCCTTGCTACTTACATGAACAAAAAAACTCTTTCATTTCCATTTCTTCTTGTCACTAAAATCTACTGTTTTATAAAGATATTTCAATTTTCAATATACACATAAAAGGTTCAGATTAATGTATAATCTCAAACTTCGGAAAACAAACAAACAAACAAACAAACAACAAACAAACAACAACCAAAAAACCACAAAATTGTCCTTAGCTTTAGCCAAAATAGCATAAGAGGCAGAATAATATGAAAAATGCTATCAATCTAATGCACACTAGCTTTTCAAAATGTATTCTTCCTGGGGTCAATGTCATATCACAAGTGCAAAATATATAGGCAACCAGAGCACTTTTCCTGTGCTGAGAGCTGAGATGTGTTATTTAATCCTTTCTCTATCATTTAATGATAATGTAGGAGTCCTACAGCCACTGCCTGCATCTTTGCTATGCAAAGTTTTCAATGTAAAAGTTTATGCGATTTGTTTTTAAGAATCAGAAACATTAGGTATTTCATGCTAGATGTAGACTTTCATTGTGTTGCTATGTGGAAAGCTGAACTAAAGCAGAAATAACAACTGGGAACTGCGTCAAAACTGAATGTAGAAATGAAGCTGAAATGAAAGGACTTATTTTCCATTTACAGAAAATAAATGAATTGTTTTGGGACCAAGATAATAAATGGAAAGTCATTCTTTCAAATATTTCTAATGAGTGGAATTGAATGGAGATTTTGGTTGAAAAGTGTGACCTGAAAGAGAAGAGAAAAAAAAAAATCCCATTTTAAAGTTTGAGTTATAACATCATCTCTGGAGGTGGGTAAGGTGCTGGCCTCTTGACTCCAGTCATTACACAAAGGGGAGAGAGAAAAGCCAACTACTGACTGAGAGCAGGAAATATGATGGCCCTCCTACAGAGTAAGAAAGACTAAGAGGATTGTGTGATCAGACAGCCCCTAGGAAGCTGCTTTTAGAACTGTCTACACAAAATTAAAAAGGTTTTAAAAAAAATACAGGGAAAAAAAACCACCACCCTGTTGCTGTCTTGACAAACCTTAAAAAGTATGTATATGCTCCATGCAGTGAGCAGTCTTGGAAGCAAATGCTTCTCCTTTAGTAATGGGTCACAGCTGGTTTCAGAAATGGACTGAAAGCTTCAAGTCTGGCATGACTGAGCATTTATGCAGCTTAAGCAGAGGCATTTGACACTGGAGATGGCAAACCTGGATGGATTAAATGCGCACTTTGAATACAGCAATGGCAACAAAATCATCTGTGAGAGAGAACAAGTGAAACCTGTTTGATGGCTAAAGCAGGACTGCATGAAAACCTTAATCTAAGCAATGAGGGGAATGCAAATTTGAGGGCACATGTAATGTGCAGAAATAAAAATCTCATGTGGCAATCTTGGCCTGAATCTGTTTTTTTTTTTCTGCACAGAATTTTTTATTGCCAATCCACAGTAAATAGATGAGAAAGATGCAGTAAAGAGTTAGGATAACAAAGTATTTGCTAGAGAGCAGTTCTAAACTTTAGTAGCAAGAGTTCAGTTGGTATTAATAAGCTTTGGGCTAGAACACAGATTCTCATCTTTAAAAGTCTTGTGCTCTGGGGAAATTCACTACAAGAAGGAGAGGATTATTTTCACTAAACTTCTTTAAAAACCCTGCCCAGCTTTTGCTGAAAGACAGTGGTGTGAAAAAGTCAGACAATTTGAGTTGCAGCAGAACTTACAATGTGAAATAATATTTACAGTTGTATTTCATTTCTCTCATTGTATTGAACACTGTACAATTACCAGCCAAAAAGAAAATTTTTCATGTAACTTTCAGTGAAAAAGTAGGATGATGCAAAATACTTGAATTCAAGAAATGATGGAAACTTGACTTCACACAGACATGGTGTGCAAGTAGCATCTTTTATTTTAATGTAGCTACTAATTACTTAATTTGACTCCATATGAAGAATGGGAAGCTGTCTGAATCCGCCCATAGCCTTTGGAGCAGAAGTGATCTCCACTACCACAGTGATGTTCACAGCTTTCAAGATGGTACAGAATCAGTTTAAAATCTGCATATTGAATATGTAAATTGGTGTGCCCGCACCACAAGGATGATTTTCACTAATATACGTTTTACCATTGCTTTATAACTAATTATTTCTATGTCAGCAGCAAATAAAACCTCTAATAGAGACGGAGATCCCAGGTGAACAAAGCACATTGCAAATGTCTAATGAGTGATTATCTCAGACCTGAACAATTTATCATCAAAAAAGAAAACAACATCAAAGTTTCAGAAATTTTCCACAGCAGAAAAATAGAGTGATCATTCCCCATAATTTCTGAGCCCTTTATGAAATGTGTAGAAACTGGATTTATCATTCTCACCTGTTTAGTAATAATAGCAGGAAAAAACTATGGACTGGAAGTGATGAATGCTAAATATTGACATTTGTTTTGTTTACCACCTAAATACTTCACCATGACAGATTGTTGCTTACCTCATATACTTTTAAATCTGGTCCCAAATTAGAAAATTTCAGGGAGAAAAAAAAAGTAACAAAAAAACCCCCAATCTTTTACTTGAAGTAAATGTTACCTGAAATAAGATAAAGTTCCTTCCTTCCTTCCTTCATTTCTTCCTTCCTTCCTTCCATTCCTTTTTCTCTTTCTCTTTCTCTTTCTCTTTCTCTTTCTCTTTCTCTTTCTCTTTCTCTTTCTCTTTCTCTTTCTCTTTCTCTTTCTCTTTCTCTTTCTCTTTCTCTTTCTCTTTCTCTTTCTCTTTCTCTCTCTCTCTCTCTCTTTCTCTTTCTCTTCTTTCTCTTTCTCTTCCTCTTCTCTTCCTCTTCCTCTTTCTCTTTTTCTTTCTCTTTCTCTTTCTCTCTTTCTCTTTTCTCTTTCCTTTCTTCCCTCATTAACTCCCATCCAAATGCATACCTCTGCCTCTTCTGCTCTCCTGCAGTGACAGGAAGCTGAAGAAAATTGATGCACTAACAGTTCTAATATGACATTCGAAAAGTGACTTTTTGATTTTCAATTAACCTTGCACAAAGAGGAAATATTGAAATTCACCCCTTTGTTCTTGGCTGTGTACGTTAGCCAGGCTACTGTTGGTAGGAGTGAACAGGAGGGGTTGGGTTGGGGAGGGGGAAACTGGCACCTCATTCAAGCACTCCACTGCTATTTGCACAAAACGAGACAAGACTACCCTGCAATAATTACTCTCTGAAGGGGGAAACAGGTAGGAGAGAGAGTGCTCTTGTCATTTGTTTGACTTAATTGTATGCTTTTATGAGCCGTCTGGCTGGAAGGATTAAAGTTACTTTTAATAACACTTCCTTTCAAAAGAATTTGATTTGAGATTTCCCAGCAGGGCTGCCTACCAAGCAGCAGGACCCTTTTCTTCCTTCCAGACCCCTTTTCTTTCAGCATTCCCACATCCTCCCTCCTTCTCTTCCCCCCGTGAACACCAGCATTGTTCTATTTGTGCAAGGGAAGCCAGGCTGGATAACATTGTATGAAGTCAAATTTATATATTCACATAAATGAAAAAGTAAATAAATAAGGGTAAGAAAAAACATACATAAGAACAACCTTTCCTAAGATGCTGGGTGTGGGGAAAGTTAGACATCATCAGATAGTCTGGTTTTCCTTCAGTTAGGTTAGAGAAGATGTTCATTACATACATGCAGAGCAGACTACAGAGCGGACCAAGAGTATTTGTACAAAACATTTTTAATTTTAGAAAACAAGAAAGTAAAATTAGTCCAAGTGAAGCAAATTTCTTGGGAATATATGAGAGAGTCTGGAGAATGTTTTCTTAATATCATGGGGAACTCTTTCTTAGAAGTAAATTTTCAAAGCTATTCAGTGTTTCTGTGTTTTAATGCACTTCAGTTTTGTTTATACGTTATGTCATCAAATAATAAAGAAAAAATAAATGTATGCATAAAGAAAAACAAAACAAAAAGCACAGCCATGGATTGTCTCATGACTTCATGGAATTAAATTGTCTCTTTTCCTAGTATATCATCCAGGACTTTCTGTCTGTGAATATTATGGGTTAATATGATATTAACAGTCGATATCCAGCAAACTGTGGGCTGATAGATGAGGACAGGCCAGTTAAATATCCATTCCTTCACTGAGTTTTCATAGGAGACACATCACACTTGCACAGTAAAACTCACACACCCTAAGTCAGTGGTTTTCTATTAGTATTATTTAACTTATATTTCTAAAAAAACCTACAGCTTAAATTTTCATTTTGCTTGTTTTCCTCATGAGTATGAGAAAAAAGGAAAACTAAAATCAGTTTCCCAGGGAAGGTAATTTCTCTTCCACCTAAAGGAGATCTCATAAGATAGTTAAACTTGATATTTTTTACACTTTCACTGTCTATTTACATAAGCATTTACAAACTCTGTCCATCATTTATACACTTTCTCTTCATTATGTCAAATATATGAGCAACTCTTCTATAATACCACCAGAATCAGCCTTGTTTGATTTTTCAGCTGTCTCAGAAAGAAGCGTGATTTTTGCTAATATTTTAAGGTACCTAATGTCAAGCTCCTAACTTGTAAACAGTTCACACCTGACACATTAACGCATTGCAGGTCAATTGCTCTTCTGATTCCATTAAAAGGAAGAAGATGCCCTTTCGAACATGAATGTAAATCATAATATACTTAATTCGCTCTCACATCCAAAGTCCAAAGTCCAAACCATTTTAATGTCTGGAGCAACAACTAACAAAAAATTTATCTGGCATTCTTGAAGCCCGAGTTCTAGCCCTGCATCTCCATGTCCATTAACAAGAACAGCCTTCGGATATACTTGAAAATAATCAACACTATCCAATATGTAAGATCTTGATTGTGACACCAACACCATATGTCATCACCTCATCATGATCACTGATTGGAAGTGGTTTCTTTTGTATCTGAAGTGAGCACTGTTCCCCAGCTCACTGAAAAAACTCCACTGCACAATAAATAAATTCCACTTTTTGACCTGCTACATGATATATATATTAATTAGAGAGAAAATAGAAATCAAACTGAGGTTATTCAGTTCTGAATGAAATTGTTTGGCATTACTTTATTTCCAAGAAGACTACTTACTAATTTACGGTATGAAAAGCTTAAAAGATTTTAGCATTAAAGAGAGGAATATCAGATTATCCAGATACTTTTGTGTTCTTTTCTCTCCTGAAAATCTTCAAAATTCGAGAAGCCCATTTCCTTTTCAGATCCAATCAAAAGCATATTTTATTTAGAAAAAGGTCTTTATTTTCCTCATGTTTTCACCATTCGTTTTATGTAAAATTTGAAATGATGTCCTGCATAGAAAAAACTTAATAATTTCCTGAAAGTAGTTTTGCATTTTAGCACTAAACTCCTTCTTTGAGCGGTGGAGGACGTTTGGTGTCCCTGAATCCTTCCAGAAAGTTACTGCCTGCACAGCTTCAGGCAATTGTGTGGGGTGGGCAGAAGAAGCCTTTAGATTATCTTGGTAGGAGACACAGTTACTTTGGGAGGTCATGACTCCCAACACCTAAAATTTTAGTCTCAGCTAAAAAGCTGAATCCTTTACCTAGTCATTTCTGCAGACAGGGAAGGTGAGGTTAGAAATTAGGATAACCTGCATACCAGCATATTTGTATACATTTATATATTTTCCATGGAGCCTTTATTAAGCAAACACAATTATTTGCATCTCTAAGTGCCCTGAATGCATTAACAGTATAGTTCAAACCCTGACTGAACAACGCTATCACATGAACTATGTCTGTAGGAAATTAATAAGTAATAAATAATAAATAATTATATATCAATAATAAATAAGTGGGTAGTTTCTTCCCCTGCCTAACAGCTATCTTTTTTTTTTCTTTTAACTGAGACAATCATCATGGCTAGACTTTGTGAATGAAGATTTGGGAAGGCTCTATCCACATTTCTTACAGAAACTGAGACAATAGCCACTAATATAATATTGTCTTTTGAAAATATTTTCTGACTTATCTCCCCAGTCTTGGTTTCATGTGGAATTTTGAGGAACTATCTAGAAGAACTGAGTGGATTTAAATGATCAGACTTAGAAAATATTTCTGTGGTTTGGAAGTGGTAATACCTGAGAAATAACAACTCACTCTTAGCCTCACAGAAAAGAGAATATCTTGTGTGAGTGACCTTTTTTTTTTGGTTACAAATTATAAAACAGTTGTAAGATGACTTACAATGAGTCATTGTATAAAACTAGTAGAAAAAAACAAACCGCAAAGTCTATCTAACAGAACTAAATGAAAGAGAAGTGGCATATGATATATGCATAAGTAGTCATGCATAAACTTTCACCCTTTAACTCGCAGGTTTTGCAGGCACTCTGAAGACTAGGATAATGTTTTGTGATATAACTGTTAACAACACTAGCATTTCATATTGCTTTCACTAAAAAAATGAACATCGAACTCCTGTTAGATGCTCTTATTTGTGCATTATGAGTGATCAAGGACTGAACGAGTCTTCACAGCTCTTGCTATTGTTTCTACCCTTAAAAAAAAACAAAACAAAGCAAAGCAAACCAAAATGAACCCCAAAAAAACCCTCAGTATCTTTGGCAAACCTCATTATTTTTTTAAAACCAGACAGATGCTCTAAAAAGGCAGCAAATATATAAACTGTTCCTTTCTTCTATAACTGCAGTTAAATAGGATGAAAGTTCTTTGTCTTGCTCTCTCTCTCTAACCTCATGCTGCAGGTCACTACAGTAATGATCTCTCACAGCTGGTTCCCTCATTAAGCTCCTTAGTGATTATATCTTACTGGTTCTCTCATGTAAAACCCAGAAGACACATAATGAAATAACCCCTTGATTCATATTCACGTACACATAGATTTCAAGTATGACACGAGTAACTTTGTAGGAGATTTCAAAATAGTATCAAACATAAATCCTACTGACAATTTCACCAAACAATGCTCACTAACAAATTTAGGAATCAAGGAGAAATCCCCCTTACTATTCATGGTGTAATACTGAAAGAAGTAAGCTGCTGTACTGAAGTTAGGAAATTAGACTATCAGACTAATCAAATATTACTTCTTCTGATCTCATTCGTAATAATAGCTAGGACCTGCAGACAACTGGGTTGAATTGCACAAGGATCCCCATGATGAATTATAATTCTGATTAGGGTTAGAAATATTTTTTCCCCTTATTAGTGAATCTATCAGAATATTATTGATCATTTCCACCTGAAAAAAAAAAAAACAACAAACAGTTGTCCTCAGTTCAAGAACTGATGCCATTGACAAAACCAATTTCTTTACTGCTGTCTAGTCATGACCAATCCTGAAGCCTGAGTGCTTGTTCAGTATGATTTCTTCCATTCTCTTGAATTAAATCTTTTCTTCATTTTTTTCCTGTTTCGTTAAAATAATTTTTACATCCCTGAATTTTTTTGCTCTATGGACATTAGCCTTTTTTCTTAATTAAGGAAAGTAGAACAAATATCTTAATGTTGTGAAAAAGTTTACTTATATCACAGTTCTGTAGAATCAAACAGCTAAATGCAGCCAACATGTTGCTGGAAACTTTTTGGCTAATTGGGATTTTTTTCCTTGTGTGTTTTTTTTTTTAATGAAACCTGTTTGGAATGTTTTAGATGTCTGAATATGTTTCCTCTCTGAACTCTAGCTCTTGGTGAAATTATATTCAGATGTCCAGCTTCTGTTTTCAAGTGAATTCTTGTCTTCTTCATTGTCTTGTTAGACATGGATGGGCCTATATTTCTTCAAATATACCAGTGACTTCATTGAATTAGTTCTATAATGACTAATCCTAAGTACAGCTATATGAAAGTAGTGTAACATCAATGAATTTGTGATTCAGAAGAACAAATAAAGCAGTTGAGTCTCACATATTTATTCTGTAATATAATATGTGTACAGCTTTTCCAACATGTGCTCTATACTCTTGCATCTCCTAGTCTTGGTCTCAGGCCAACGGTGGTTTTTTGTCTGAAACATTTGAGTTGCATCAGCTGAGCCAGTTCCAAGTTATTTATGTAAAAAAAAAAAAGGTGCAATGATGTTTCTGTATGTTCCATTTGGGATTATTGTGCTTGGCTAACTCCAAATGGCTGAAACTGGAAACATCAAACTTAGCAAACCTTTATCATTCATCAAGAGAGGATAGACAACAAAGCCTCAAAAGAAACAAGATTTAAAGTTATGAATATTTAAATTCAGCATATTTTCAAATGCATACAGACCATTTTTCAATCTATTTTTCATGGTACCCTCAGGCTAACACATTTAGTATACTGGGTGCACATCAAGTCCCTTTAGATTTAAATTACCTTAGCTGCTCAAAGCTTTACAATGACAAGCAACACAACTTTTCAAGAACTATTGGGCAAAATAGTTTCTCTTACACTTCTTGAACATAAATTTGGCCCTCCTAGAAATAAAGGAGAAACTCATATTCACTATCATTGTAATTTAAACTTTAAAGAGATGTGTGAAGGAATAATTTTGTGAGTAAAAGGGGGTGAGCAATAGTTGCAGCTCGGGTTGTTAGCAAACCTAACAATCTTTCTTAAATAGTATTTGTTGTTGACTACTCAAATTTAAAACCACATTTTGACTGTTCTATTACAGTACTTACAGTATTGTACTTACATTAACATTTTTATCTGTAATTGTAATTTTGAATGACTGATGTTCTCCATAAACACATGAAGGCCCCATTACCTATTCCCTTCCCTTCAATGTCCAGAAAGTCAAGAAACTTTCAGTGAGATTAAGGAGAGCAATTGAGAAACTATCTGTTAGATTCATTGATGCTACTTATACACTTAGAAATTAGGCACTTAAACCAAAGCCGTCCACCCCATTTTAGTTTTACAGTCAGCAGCAAGAAATAGCCATTTAAAAAGAAAATTCCATCCCATACCATGATATACTCCAAAATAAAGTAGATATATGCTTTAGAAGATTATTTTCTCTGTGGACAATATTTTATTTTTTTAGACATATTTATTCACATTTATGTATACATATATATATAAACAATTTTTTTACAAGATGCCTTGATGTACAAAGGAAGCTTAGTAACTGGATGACAATTAAATGGTTACATATTTGATATTTAAAGTCAGGTGAGCTGGGTGTTCCTTTTAACATTTGGTGGCTTCACCACAGTATGAAGATGAGGTATGTTTGGGGCTGTATTCTGCACTATACAGCGATGTTTGGTATCACTGTTGAATGAGCATAAACATGAAAGGGAACAGATGTTTGGAATCCATCCCTGTAAAGAAACCCGTGGCTTAAGTCTACATCTTCGTAGTCCTCTCCATAATGACCTTCAGCTGACTCCAAGTCAGATTCTGATGCCTTTCTTACATCCAATACTACTGTTTCAGGTGTTAGGTTAAACACGATTTTAGGTCTTTTGAAGCATTTCTGCAGAGCTGACTATGTTTCGCTGGGCAGCACTCAGGCAGAACTGATGATTCTTCTTCATTCCTTGGTGCTCATCTTTTGGCCTCATATGACTTTTCCTTATTTTCAAAAAGAGTTAAGCCAAACTCACCTGAACCTTAATTCTTCCCTAATATGTCTGATTTTCAACCCTTATATCACACCTGATTCGGTGCAGATTTGTCATAAAATTGTTTTGAATTAATACTTTTTTAATGTTGAACTGAGAGACGTATGGGGCTTGTCTTTGTTTAGTTTGGTTTGCCTTGGTTTTTTGGTGTTTTTTGGGGGGATTCCTTTGTTTTTTGGTTGTTTGGTTTTGGGTTTTGTTAGTTTAGGTTGATTTTTGTAGGTTTTTTTCACTGCTACGGGGTTGAATTGATTGACATCAGAAAGCACACAAAAGAAGGCATAGAAATTACTCCAGTAGCCGTGGAATTACTCCAGTGCAGCACATGCCCCTCAGCCAGGCTTTCTGCAGAGTTTTAGGCCATTTCCTTAAATGACTCCTCCACAGGAACTGAGCAGTTCCAGGACATCGCTGCTGTTTTCAGCCACTGGCAAAATTAGCAGTTTCCTAAGACGGCTGATTGCCGATGGGAATAATGCAGTTATGATATTATTCTCCTTTGTTGGCATAATGAAAAGGCATATTTGGTGTTATTACCCTTGAGGGAGGGGTTGTGGGAGAAGTTTTTCTGTTTCAGAAGAGAAGGTGTTTTCAGTCAACAGCAGCAATTGTCTGTTTTTCATCAGTCAATCATCTCTTTCCAGGGATGAGTTTCCATCCTTTCAATGGCAACAGAAGCAGAATCCTACCTCTCTGAGTCTAATTCATTCTTTTTTTAAAATACCCCTTTTTTTTTTTTCCCCTCCCAATTTTTGCTTTTCTTTCCCATAACAGAAATACCCCTCTGTTTACTGACTAGAGAGGTAAACTCACTTCCCCCACACTGCCAAGAGCTCTGGTGTTTGTTCTTGTGCCCACGCAGGGTCTTGCTGTAACTCCAGGTAATCATTAAGGGTATCCCATCCAAGATGGACTTCTGATTTTTCTTTTCTCTCTACCAAGTTTCAACTGCTTAAAATAGAAATGTTTAATAAAGGAAAGAGAATGAATTTTGATACTACCAACTGTTAAGCAATTTAAGTCGTAGCTGTACTAACCTTAGAGTAAATGAACCTTAGTCTTGGAGCTGCATGATCAAATGCAGTTACAGAATAATTTAGTCCAGTAGAATATTTCAGTAATGAAATAGATATTCATTCTGGGCACATTTAAACTTTCACTTGTCACTTGCTCCTGAGATTCAGGTTCCATACAGTTGTGTAAGTTTCTGAACAAGCTTAGAATAAATTGTTCAACTTCATATCACTAGCTGGGATTGCCAGCTGATGATTCCCAACTCTATAATATCTTACCAGTGTGACAGGATGTGATAGTTTCCAGAAACTTGTACAGATAACTAGCATATAAATATCCAGACAAAAGATAGTCTTTGCTGAGAGTAGCTTATTATCTTCTGGGTCAACGGCTCTTCTCTGCCCACAGTATTCTTATTACAAGACTATTTTTAAATTACTAATAACACAGAAAGGGATCAGAGGTCACAATAATGACCACTGTAGTACCTTCAGTTTTATGGCCCAAATGATTGAACAGGGGATTAAACATTAGAAACCGTATATTTTATTTGAAGACTAACCTATCGCCAAGTAGAAACCCTAGATGAGTTATTTTATTGCACCATGTCTCAGCTATCAATAAACTGGTCATAATGACACTTAACATCTTTAAATACTAGAGAGTGAGAAAAACTTAAAGGAAGTTTGTAAATGTGACATAGTATTACTGGTAAAAAGACTTAAATTATTAATCATGTTATTGCTTTCCACTATATTTTTAAATGCTATGATCTCACTATTAATTTTATCTCTGAGTAGTGATATTTCAGATCTTTAAGCAGCTTTGACAGGGTCATTTCATTTTCCATTGGAACCCAGACAGTTAAACAATTCACTGCTCTTGGAATACATGTATGATGCCTTACAATTAGTACTATACTTATTGATAGGTGTAGCCACTGGGATTGACATGATTAGGCTCAATAGTTCATTGACGGGTGTCATGGTTTGAGAGCCCCAAAAATCCAATTCCCTATCTTCAAACCCACTCCCACATCTCAACTGAATGTGAGAAGGTTTTTTCCAGACAACCACAGGAGACTTAAAATGGGGGAAAGTTAATATATTACAATGTAATATAAATAAATGTACAATGTACACATAAATATTATAATACATTACACCCACGATCTCAACTATCTCTACTATGATAAATCAGTATTTACAATGGATCACATCTCTTCTTCCCTCCAAATAAAAGTCCAGGAGGGAAGAAGGAAAGATCCTTTCCAGTCTCAGAGCAGCAGTTTCTCTAAGGCAGCAGTCATTTATCTTCTTCTCATGCAGCAGCTGATAGCTGGATTTCTGCCAGCACACACGAGGGGTATCCAAGCCCCCTCGGCCACTCGTCTTTCAAGCGAGGGTCTTCCTCCGTGGGCTGCGTAGCAGGGACAAAACTCGCTTCACCACGGTCATATCACGAAGTGCAGGGGCATCTTCGTGAAAGTCCCTTCCTCAGGGGGTTCACCCCTGAGTCAGAACATCTTGGGTAGTTTTCAGTTGAAAGCCTTTACCTCAAGAGTTCTACCAGAGCTCCTGTGCTCTGTCTCAGGCTGCTAGGCTTGGCAGCAGCAGCAAGGGGGGGGGCAAGGTCACCCCCTCTGCATTCCTTCTCCATCCCGGTCCAGCTTTCTAGGACTCTTTGAGCTTCTCAGCTCTTTTCTGCAGTGCTGCTGCAGTTTTAGGACTTCCATTCAGTAGGAGTCCATCCTTTCCACTTAGGAAAGGTCACAAAAGGAGTTTGGGGTTTTTTTTTGGTTTCAGTTTCTTACCCCAAAACTCTGTTTACTCTCTCTGCTGCTCTCTCTCTCTCTCTCTCTCTCTCTCTCTCTCTCTCTCTCTCTGTTCTCTCTCTCCTTCCAGGAGTTCTCTCTGTGTGCTGCATGTCTGTCACCGCTCCGGCCAGTGCTGTTCTGCCGCTGCTTCTGCTGCTCACTCGCAGTGGAGAAAAACTTCTAGCTTTTTAGCTGCAGATACTTAGCCCAGCCTAACGCTGTTCCAAGTCCCTGCAGCCCCAGCCGGGGGCTGGGGGGCCAGAGCCCCCCAGGGGGGCTCTTGCCCTCACTCCTCATGGCTTTACAACATGGCCACTTCTCCTACCACCAAACTACAACCAAGCCTCTCTCCAGTTTGCTTGTGATATATTTCGCAGAAGCGCTCATTGGTTAAAACTCAAAACTTCCAGGGTCACCACCCCCTGGGGTTTTACCATTTTATAACTGCAGGGGAAAAACTGTTTCCCTCCCACCACAACGGGGGAAGCCAAAAATGGAATAGGTAGCTTATTCTTTCTATTTTTTTCCTTCTCCTTGTTGGTGTTGTATTCTTTACATTCCTTAACCAAATGGAAAAAGGGATCTCATCTGCATCCAACGTATTTCCTTAACATTTAGGAACAATGCTTATATGGACTCTGTAGTTACACTATTTTGGTATATTCGCATTTTCTTTTAAGGCAAATAGTAATTCTTTCTTCCTTAGTATCTTTCTATTTTGTGGATCCAGCAGGACACTCCTTGGATAAATCTCTAAAGTAAAACAACCAAAGAAACCCCAAAACCTGAAGTCACGACATAGCCAACATGGTTTGCCAGGTTTACTCATTCAACGATAAATATTCCAGTTTATTTTTCTCAGTAAAATTAGAAGTAAGTCTGGGGCAAAAGAAATGTAAGTAGTGGACAAAAGGAGTGTTCCTATAGGAACTCACTCAATGCCATCTATTGTGATGTGAGACCCTTTAGTCTACAAGTCTTCTTTTACTCTTAGAAATATTTCATAAAGCAAGATCCACTAAATGAGTGGATACATAAATAAATAGACAACAACCTTCTCTCCTTTCTTTCATAAAAACATGGAGTTTATTTTCAAGGTACACTTAATGTACTGTGATGGAAGACAAAATAAAGCCCTGTGGTGCTGTCACTGAAGTGTCACAGTTTTAATGGTAGGAGACTTTCAACAAGCAGAGATTCCAACAAGGGAGTCAACAGAGAGGTTAGCTCTACTTTAAAATAAAACAGTTCAGTGATTTCAAATTAAATTACTGTGAAAATTTTTGTTCTTCATAAGACTGGGTTATTTTGACCTTTCATTTGATTTCAAGATTAAAAGAGCTGTCAAAATATAAGGATTTTTGAGGAGCAGAAATTCTGTATTTTGATCAACTCTAATAAGGGGTGTTCCATGGGAGTACGTCACTGCAGCTATTCAAACCATCTCAATTACTATTGATTAGAATATATCTCTAACAGAGTGATGTTACCAACTAGTCTGCGAATCTATTAAAAGAGAAAGAGTTAGAAAATTGTGAAGATCCTTCTCATTAAGAGGGTTTCTCGTAACTGTATCAGTTACTTGTTTAAATCTTAAAACAATGGAGTGAATATGTTTTTTGGTTTGGGAGATTTTTTTAATACATATTTTCTCCACTGAGTTTTGGAGAATTGCATTTCTTTAGAAAAGCTTGTCTCATGTTTAATGCATTTTTAGCTTAATAATAGTTTGCGTGAGTGAGCTCCACCCGCCTATTAATAAGTTTAATTTGAAATAGCTTTTCTTTTGATCATTTTTGATCTATTGTCTTTAAAAAACCCTTCTCATATTTTCAGAGGTATGTGGAAGAATATTCATGAATACCTAATATATTTCTATAAAATTAATTGCTCTGTATATAACCCCCATGTTATTTTTGCTCCTTTCCAAACAAAACAGTCACTATTGCTTTTATGTCTCCTAACTAGCTGGCATTTTGAGTCTAGACAACTAAAACATGCAGGTTCCAAGGCAACATTAAATAGAGTGTTTATTTAAACATCCTCTGAAATCTGTTTGTCTACTTGACCTAACTACTGACTTAAATGCAGTAAGAAGGCATTTTGACACCATTAGTATCTGGATTCCAGCCAAAGAAAATCTCCTTACTTTATATCCCTTTAGACTGCATTGATGAAACAGCCTAAAAGTAGGTTTGGTATTTGTTAATTCATTTTAAGTGGGAAGGGAGCTCACAGACTGTAACACAGGGAGAAAAAAAACAGGGTTCTGAAGGGTAAAGCACCTGTCTTGGATTGGACATTTCCTAACACTGGTAAAAATAAGGTTGTTTAGTTTTGCACAGTTATAAGAGAATTTAATCCTATATGGTATGATGACTTCAAACAGAATATGCTTTTGAAATTACATTGAAAAGACATTTTTCTCCTCTTTCAGTCCAAGATGACTCCCCCCCCCCCTTCCTTGTGTTAATGCCTTTAGCACAATGAAATTAAGCAGTCCAGATTTCTAATGCAAACTGCTCAGGGACAAGATGCTAAGTGATTCTAAGTGTTTTGTTGAGAGCCACTGTTTAAGTAAACATTACAAATTATGGTTATGTAGTATATAGTGTAGATTGAAGCCCTTGAGCAATGTATTATTCATAAAATACATCACTTTATCAGTTTGATCATGTTTCTTTTCTTTAAAGAAGAATATGACAAGGATTTTACTGAGACAGCATGTTCAATGGTAGGAAAGACACATCCTTGAAAGATTAATTTTCTTTTTTGGACCAGGTCTTTGATTATCTGGAGAAAACATGTGATTTTCCTAAGATGTCCTTTCATATAATAGAGCAGATCTAGCACATACTGCTACTAGAAAGTATATTATATACTAATTTCAACAGCAAAATTGATGGTGTCAGTATTTTAATTGTCTGTACTTTGTTTATATTTTATGCTTTACTTGTTTGTATTTATTTTATTTGCTTAAATGAAAGTTATTCTGCAATTAAAAAAAAAATTCCATGGCAGTATGCCTATGGGAAACTATACTACACTGTATCAAATAAAGTTTAAGAAAAGGGTTTTTATGTTTAGTTTTATTTACACAGTGCTGTATTAGGTTCTACCAGGAACTAAGGTAATCTTAGAAGAAAATGCTCATGCAACACAGGAATTTCACAATATGCAAGGATGGAACAACTGGCCTTGTGCTTCTGTGTGCATATATTGTATTCCCTGATGAAAGGTCACTGGTGGCATGGATACACTCAATATCTCTTAGACTTGTATAAGGAGGCATGGGCATGAGTATTTTGACAATATTCCAGGGGCTCAATGTAAGCTGTGTTGTAGTATCATGCCTCAGGAGTGTTTATGGTTGCAGCCCATACCCTGCTTCACGTACACTCATACCGAAGAAAATGTTTGGAAGAAGAAGGAAAGATTAGTACAAAAAGGATAGATTAAAAAAAATATTATTACAGGTAATATGATAATGTATAAAATATTATTTGGAGTCTAATATTACAATAAATAACTTTTGAACAATTTTTTGAAACAGTATTCCTTATAGACATAATTCTGGTTTCTCTATCTGGGTTTTATGAATTTTAGCTTTTGGTATTCTCACTTTTAAGTAAAGTTTCCTTTGCTATTTGCATAATCTCTGTATATTATTTCCAAAGCTGCTATTTGTTGCCCAATTCTATCTTTCTGCCCATGATGAGCAGAGTTGTGGGAAGGGTGAAAGTGTGCTTTTTTACCTGATTTTTTTCCCCTATTTTTGGCAGAAAACTGCTATCAGCAACTAATTGTCGTTTCAGTGCTGTCATAAGAAGATCATGGAACCACCATAAGGAGACACAATCAAGAAACTGTTTTTTATCAGGCACTGGATATTTTATCAGATTATAGTGTTTTAATAAACATGCATCTAGAAATTCCTCTGTTTGGAACACGGTGTAGACATTTAATTTTATAAAATACTCAGCCAACAATAATTCTTCCTAACAAAGTGCACCCCAATTGTAACAAACATTACAAGTTCCCACAAATAAATTTATTTTCTTGGTTGCTGTGAGGCACTATCAGAAATGTACTTCCTACCAAGAACACACAGTGTGACTTTAAAGATCATACAATATGTTCTGAATTTGATGCTCATCACAAAAGAGGATTAACCTAGCAGTAATGTGTTATTATTAAGATACATGATTACATCTTGCAGAATGGGAGAAGCAAGAACTATTTGGGAGTATTATATGTATTTTAAGGTTTTACAAATAATTTTACTGATACCCCGACTGTCATCCTTCTTATTCTTCTTCTCCCTTCTTACACATTTCTTTTTTTGTTAAAAGAGATCTGTGTGATTTTTTTCTTTCTTTCTTTTTATTTTTTTTTAACACTTATGAGCATATTCATTGTATTAGCTGTACAAATTTGGTCCAAGTGAAGACAACATTGTGATAAGTGTGTAGTATGGTAAACACCAGTGTGGTAACTAAGGAGGTTTATACTCATTACATCTTGGTCCCTCTAATATGTTTAAAAATTCTTTGTTTGGAATTACAGAGCAGTTATGTGAGCAGAGTAGTTATGTTGATATTTCTGTGAGCAGAGCTTAACATTTTTGGGTGATGACTCTTGATTAGGAATCTCTATACAGTCTTCAAATTGATAAAACGGATAAGTTGCACCTCGTTGATGAAATTTTTGTTGCACTTTCATATTTTTGTAGCTAATTGCAGTTAGTTTTCATTTCTTTCTGACATCATACTATACATGTCCTCTAATATCATAATTTCCCCCTTTTTTGTGTCTGTGACCACAGACATGCTTTTACTGAAGACACCAAGTGTTGCCATCACCACTGAGTTTCCGCAGTAAAAGTTGATTAATTTGTGGAACCAGCTGATGACACTCACATGGTATTCCACTTTTTTTCTTGATAACATGTTCAGTTCATTCTGTCATCAATACTGAATGATATATTAATCACACATACCTTGATTTGTGGTATGGTGACCTGGAATAAAATTAGACACCGGGGATATGCGATGCCTGGGTAGCTGTTTTTCAATTAAGTTTCCTCTTTGGGGTCTTCATTTTCAGGTATGAAATACTGGTAGAAAGGACCTAATTCACACATATTATAGAAAAAGATTCTTCATCTTCTTCACATAGACACCAACATATAGCTAACACGTACACTATTATGTGATAAATTGCATAACTGTTGGTTGCTGTGAACCTTTTGCTATCCTAAATAATGGTGTGGGTGGGGAAACCTTTCATGAATCATGCAAGTTGCCTCCTACCAGGCCAGTAAAATTATCTTCTCCACACTAATCATCAATATCATTGACCTTTGTCATAAAACTTGGGTCGTTCATATCTATATCCCATTAGAAGCATCATCCCACGACCACCTCTTCGGGTCTATTAAAGTCATGTCAGGAAGAATCATTGACTTCTTGTCAGACACATCCAACCTTCCACATTAATATATCCACAGATGCCTCACTAATCACTCAGCAAACAATGCATGATATGTACCAGGCAGTGAGAAGTGTGGGAGAGATCTTTGGAGGACCCTGTCCTCCTCCACGAATGGACCTGATGGTGACAGTGATAAATGAGACAAGATACACAAAATACTTTCTCCCCCTTCATGACTTGCAGGATTACGTAGATATTGTTGCTCGTTTGTTTTCTCTTTCTTCTCCCTCCTATGCTCAGGAGTAGAGGAAGAAACTCACTTGTCCGATTTAGAAAAGTGATGCTATTTGATTGTAAATGTTTTCTTTTTTTCCCTAGTTCCCATTTTTGTCATTGCAACTCATCTCCTAGAAACTTAAACCGTACACCATCCTGTAGTGAGTGAAGATGTGTTCACAATACTGCTTTTTAAACTAAGGGCGTATTGAATTTGAAAAAATGCATTTTATTGAAGTACCCTGACCGCTTTTTCCAGTGTCATATAAACTATTCAAACAATGCTGAACTGGAGGATTAAATCCTTTAATATTTAGGCCAGCTATTACATCACTGGAGAATAATAACTCCAGAGACATTGACTCTATTCTTAGCCTACAGATTCAGTGAAGGTTACCAGATTGATATAGCTCTCTGTTCCAGCTCCATCCTTTCACTATTGTTTGAAATCCTTTAACATTTCTCTATTCAAAGTGTAAACTCTTCTGAACAGGAACTACTCTTCTCTCAACAGAAAGAGACATTACAAACTACCATACTGGGGTAAAAAAAAACAATGGAAATCAGGAATTGATGGTTGATTTTCAGGGGTTCTCAGGCTCCATTTCAGACTAAAATTTCAGAGAACTTTGTTGTTTCAGAAGGGGAATAAACTAAGTTGAAAATGGGCTCTTTGGGTCTTCAAATATTAGATACCCCACTTTGAAAAATCTGACCTTGTCTCCATTTTGTGCTAATTCTTTTATGGATGAAATGTTGATATTTACCCGACCAAAAATAGATGTGTTGGAGCTAAATTTAATAGTCTTTGGAAAAACTGCTTTAATATCCCTAAATGGGTGTAATTCTCTAGCTGCAAATTATAACCATTATTTCTGTATTACATTCATTAGCAAACTCTCAGGAGGGAAGGGAAACAAAAAAGTGAGGGTGAAGAACTGGACATTTCCAAGACTATATGCTAACAACTATAATATATGTTAAAATTATAAAAAAATTATAACAAATACTATTAATCATTATAACAACAACAATAAGAAGAATAAAATATGATTTTGTAAGGGATATAAGTTCATCTGCTTCAGGGCATAAGCTAGTTTCTACCTACAAGAGCTTAAGAAGAAATTTCCCCTTTGGGTAAATTGTTGTACTATTCATCTATTTCTCTGAAGCATCTGGTGCCAGCCTTTGTTAAAAGTTCTTTCCAGATCTATCTGTTTCTTGTGTGCTATGGTAATTTTTACGTTTCTATGAGCTGAAATAAAATTGTCTTTACCTAAAACTAATTTCAAGGTAGAGATACTATCTGTGCCAACATTATGCTGGCAGAGCACTCTGTGAACTACTTCTGAACACAGAGCCAAATGCAGCCCTTTTGAAGATCTGCAGGCTTAGTCTGACAATTTTGGCAGATGCCCGGTATACTTCAAGGACGTTGAAGTTTGTGCCAGATTTTCTTCTTTGATTTCCACAGATCTGAATGCACACATCTGGTTGTGGGAGGGGTTATCACACATCTACATCTGCCAAATATGGCCATGCTCTAGCCCGTGCATAATTCTTTAATTCCTGTGTACCTTCTTGTGACAGGCTGATTCCAGCAGTGAGTTATTTCAAAATCATTTAACTGAAAATATTTGTAAAAAGAAGAAGAAGAAAAAAAACCCCAACACCAAAACCACAACAAAACAACACAAACAAACAAAAACCCACAAAACCCAACCCTCTCCCCGCCCCCCCCAAAAAAATCCAACAAAGAACAAACAAAAAACCCCAAAGAAACAAAAAACCACAGTGTTGGAGAGAAAGAAAACCTAAGCATGACTGACTGAATTCCCACTGGATTCTGAGGGATCTTATGTGCTGTTCAAAGTCTACTGAAAAAATGTGCCAAAGAGTTAACATAGAAGCATGGCTGTGAAAAAAAAAAAAAAAGTGATTTCATAATAAAGCTTAAGCCACAGTCATTAAATATAGATTGACACAAAGGGGAGTTTCTGCAAGAAAGTAAAGAGGAGAAAAATAAAATGTAAACAAGAGGATATTCAGAGAACTTGGGAAGAACTATAGGCAATATAATGAAATAATAATTGTTAGATCTGAGCCAATAATTCCCAAGGAATATCTTCCTCAGTGTATTTCTTTCCTTTCTTAATCACCCAAAACCCCAGGATCTGGTGGTGGGTTGTTGTTTTTTTGATTCGGTAATAGGAGAAACAGACCTGTATTCCAATATTTTGTTTTATTTTAAGCATTTGAGATTCCAGAAGTATTTGGTATGCAAATTTTGATTTGTTCTTGCTGTAATTAGGCCCAGGGGTCACGTGGTACATTTGTTTTCCTCTGACTAAAGCTCAAAACACAACTGAGGGAATCCTTGGAAGAAACTATCACTGTTCTGAGACTCTTAAGGGATAACAAGTGTAAATAGCAGGAAATTTCAGAGTCATCAAAGCTTTACATAGTGAAATATTACTGTACACACACCCAAACTTTCACACACACAGATACAAAAACATACATACTCCAGCTGCTGAACCTTCCAGTAAATTATACCAATAAAATTACAAATTAGTCTTAGATGAAGAACTGACTTTTAATGTCATCGTCACTGGGTTTTAATTGCTTATCTTAAGGTCCACTGTGTCTTGCAGTAGAACACATGGAGGACAGCAATAAAAGCCATGCATTGTAAAAGAAAAGGATGATCTAGGTTATTTCAGTAGCAGTCAGCAAAGACTTTTGTTTTTAGCAGAGCTGAATACATACTGAATTATTTTCTTATCTGAGGGCTTTTTCACTTATAATAAAGAGATGATCAGGAAAAAAACCTCGTTAAGGATCTGGATTATGGTCAAAACCCCACTGGCATCATCTGGTAGACTCTTGATAGAGATATATCAGAATGTCTTGATAGATAATAGTATATCTCAATATATATGTCTATATTTCGCGTCACAGTGGGTACATATCCCTCTTCTCTGTATTTTGAATGCATCTAAATCTGATCATTTTAGACCACACTATTTTAAAGGAAGTACAATATCTTTAAAATGTCAGTGGCAGAATACTACACAGTTAATTGGAAGTTAGGTTGGTAGATGATATCTGTGGTATTTACTCTCCCTTCCCATTTCTAAGCAACTCTGACAAATGGTAAGTTAGAAGATACGGAGCCTTGGAATCTGCTCTTCTCCCTTGGAATCTGTTCTTCCTCCTTGCATTCAAAAAGTTAATCTTGCCCGGAAGTTGTTCTCCAAGGGTGGTTTCCCAACTCTAACTCTTAAACTAAGAGGGGTATTTTCTGTCATCCCACAATGAGTACCTTACCTGCATTTCAGTGAACTTTTTCAGCTTTTCATTTCCTTTACTCCTTTCCTGCTAGGCTTCCCTGAATTCCTTTGCCACACAACTAAATCTCTGCACCTGATATTTCTAGGCAACTTGGATAAGCAGACGGAACCCCTAAAATATGAGCCTTCAGTCACAGATTATAATGATGAGTGTTGAAATTTCCACATCCACCTAGAGAGCACAGCTCTAAGTATTCAAATAGAAGTGATGAGTGTTGCATCCATGTCTGGTTGATTGACAGATAAAGTTGCCTGAAGTAGATATCAGCGAAGCAAGGGTCTCAAAACATAACTGTAGAAATATGTGGATAACAATGTGAATAAAATCTAAAGAATGTCAAAGGTCAGATCTGCACCTGATATAAATTGACACACATCTGCAGCTGTTTTACACCAAATGAAGATCTCATCATGGAAAGATTCTCTAAATTTAAGGAGTCTCAAGTTTATTTCACAGAATACTTTTTAAACTTTGTCAATGAGCAAAAAGTCCTAAAAATACAGATCAGTTATCTCCAGATTTTGTTTTGGTGTAGATTCTCAAACTACCACCCAAAAGGAAAAAAAAAAAAGAAAGAAAAAAGAAATCAGAACTACCTGAATAATAGTCAAAACTTAGGATATCATCCACATCATCTTTACTATAAGCAGAAAAATCTGCTATAAGCAGACAATCTGCAAGTTGAGATAATGTGCTCATTTGCTATTAAAAGTAACAAATACCTGTCATATTTTCTGTGTCTTTTAATTTCTTTTCCCTTCTACTTTTGGTAAATTTTATCTTAGAATCAACATTGTGTAGCAATATTAAACTACTTCTGTTTCTTATAGCTGGCTTCCCCATATAGACTTCATCTTTTTGCAAAATAAGAAGGGTGATTCAAAGCAAAGAAATGAAAACAGATAAGAGAAGTCTAAACTGTATTGCTTCTGAATATTAGCTTTGCTTATGTTGTACCACAGTGGCTTTTACTGTGCTCAAGAATCATCTTCCAAGTTGTCTTGTGCTTTGACAAACAATGCAAGGCTGCAGCTGATGATGAATGCAGAGCACAGGCTCAGGTACCTGAACTTCCCTGTTTCCTGGTGCTCTACTCAGAGCAATTGGATACCTTTGCTCTTGCCTGGTTAATACTTGGAAAAGGCCTGCCTGTGTTAAAAAGAACTCAATGTTATACTTTCTTGCTGATAGATTTGCAGAAACTGATGCGAGACTCAAGTGCAGACAAACTAAATAGGATGAACTACTTTTGTTCATTGTAATATTCAGATTAATAGATTCAAGAAGAGTTTAAATGTCTACTTAATATTATACAGTATCGTGGCTAAATTAATCTCCCCTCTGCCACAGATCCAGTCTAGACACTCATCTTCTGTGCCATAGCACAGCTGTTTCCACCTGAGAAGAAGGGATGGAAGGGACTTTTATTTCTGTCATAAATATGCAATAACTATGTTTGCCAGAAATGAGGATAAGCTTGGTGGCTACTGATTGTTTATATGAGCTATATAATTTATGTTGTTATACGTTATAATCAAATGATAACATAAAACTACGTCAGCAAAGATTGGGAATAATACAAGAAAAGGGAAGGCAAAGATAGTCACATTGGGGATTTAGGCCATGAACTAAGATTTTTTTAATTTTTTTTCATTTATCCATCCACAAGTGCTTAAGGGCTAGAAGTAGATGAAATCTCTGGTCTGGAATTAAAACCGTCACTCAAAAATTGAATTTTTTTTTTGAATTGGCTAAGATTTGAAATACTATTCTTCACTAAAAAATTTGTTTGAATGTTTTGCAAAGACATAGCTTCAGAATTATTACTTTTCTCATAATAAAATGGACCAAATAATTTAAGGAAAAACAGAAATACATCATCTATTTTTTTCCTTTTTCAAAGCTTTTTGTCAGAAAGCTGATAATTTAACTGGCATTATTATTCCACTAATTAAACCTCTCATGTATCCAGAAGAATAATTCATTTCACTGTCCTTTAGAAATACTCTGCAGAACTGAGACGAGCTTGAGCTACAAACTTAAATTAACAATACAGTTGTTCATACAGTAGTTTCACACTAGTTTACAGAAATTTTAAAATTAATAAACTGTAACATTGTTTATATTGCATCCATATCAAGTGGGCTTTTATATCAAAGATATACTGATGTGTTCCATTTTAGGAAAGTCATGGAAAAAAAAAACCTACAGAAAATTCTTTTTATTTTCCTCTAAGCCTCCAGATGTTTCTTATGTATAAGGAGAAGGCATTATTTTTTTCTTGAAAGAAAAGTTTACAGATTTAACATAAAGTAGTTTTTTTGATAAATAGTACAAGCAAAAGGACAGGGAACATAAAGAGGTGCCACTGTAGAAATATATATATGACGATGTCTACACCGTGCAGATTACACTGTTTAGGGATAAATGACATACACAAAAGACAAAGATTATAATGTGAGATTATAATAGAAATGCATAGAAAATGGAAGGAGAAGAAAAGGCTTAAAAGTTTCTCCTTGTAGAAAAATGGCAGAGTTCAGTAACAAACCAGAACTTTTCTGCACATCTCTTATGATATTATTCTTAATAGAAGTACAGCTACGAATGAAATAAAATAACTAATTGGTGTGTAGTGTAAAGACTGCAGAAGAGATATAGGATATAATACATATTAAGAATCCAGTATGACGGACATTTAAAGCATGTGCTTAACTCTAGGTACAAGGTGAAATTCCACTGATACCACTGAAGTTACACACATAAAACATTTTCATGTGTTGGGATTTTCAATGCAGTGGGATTTAACTGAAGTTGAAAACAGCCTTGTTTATTTTTAGCAAAAATCTGTTATTTTTATTCCTATTGAAATCTACATGACACTTCCAGAGGAATAAAGGTTCCTTTACAATAGACTTTCATGTCTGTTTTCAGTTTAGTTTTCCTCCCAAACCAGCCTTTCTTTAGAGATGAGCTTCTGTATATCAGCAGGCATCAGGGCTATAATATACATGCCACAACCAGCACATGTGTACACCAATGGACTAAACAAAATGTCTGCAAGTAACACGCCACTTATGTCTGTGACCATCAGTGTACTATATGAGGCACACATCGTCACCTTAAATTTGTTCTTTCTTTTTCCTTTTGCGTGTAACTCTCTAGTAGACAGTTGTAATATTTGAACTCCATTGTTCTGACTTTATGGACCACGTATGACTTCATTAAAAAAAAAAAACACATTTTTGAAGGGTGAATGAAGTGGAAAACAGAAAGAACAGAAACCTGCATGGGATAGAACAAAAACTGATCTGTAGGACACGTGGCATAAAATAACTCTGAGCTATGGCTCCAGGAAAGTTCTGTGTGATACCCATGCTGTGAAGAGCCTTAGATTTCCACTTATACACAATATTGTGTATGTGTTTATTAATTTCCATATTTTTAAAAAATGTTTATTTGATAAGGAATGAATAGAAGAGAAGGGACAGAACTGTAGAGGTTGCATCCCTGGGGAGGAGAACTACAGCTGGTGATAGAAATTATTTCCTTCAAGAACAGCTGTGAGTGCCTTATGTGCCAGTAGTTGCATGTGAACCCTTTATTTTTGTAGCATAAAATCTGACAGAAAAGTGTAACTCTGGAGAGAGTATTTATATGTAACCAAACACATCCACTTTGCATTAAATATCCTTGTTAAGCAGGTTTATGTGCTCCTGTCTGCTGTCAGTCAGGTTTCTGTGCACTATCAATCAGTTGCAATCACCTGGTTTCCCTTGCTTGGGTTTGGGTACACAGTGCATAATTGCCAGTTGTAAGGTAATTGCAAGCCTCTAAGAAGGACATAGCTGAATCAGTTTTTCAGATTGTCCAATATTCTGCTTCGTCACAAATTCCGAACTCCGAAAAAGGAATATTTTTTTTTATCTTCATTCTATTCAGAGTTCCCTTGCAAACCCAGCAATAGCTGTGCAGGTCATGTGCAATATCTTCCACTGAACAACTTCTCTAACCCTTCCAAAACCTCCATCCTGGGCCGGTTCACCTCTGCCTGTCTTTGAACCTCTGCAGAAACCAAGAGTATGAGTTCAGCTCTGTCTTCAGTAATTCCAGCTGTGACCTTCAGAAACTACCTTAAATTCAACCACTGATTATCTTCTCCCTTTTGTGAAATGAGATGAATGTTCTCCTATCTCTAAGTCTGTATAAAATACAGTTAAAATTAAAGATAGTGTGTGAATCTTAATAAATGCAATCCTAAACCTACACAACTGGTGTCGGTAGGAGTTTTGCCACGAAATTCAATGGGAGCAGGGTCAGGACCTGATATAATTGAGAGAAGTTGTTAATATACATCACTTACTGCCTGCCTGCAGTTCTTGTATAGCTAATAAAGTCACTCACTGACATAACAATATAGAGTGCAGGAGCAGGTGACACACTCCACTGTGTGGTTATGAGATCTTTTATAGCACACCTTTCCTTCAGTACATAGTGGAGGGTGTATAAATATACTCCATATGCTTTATGGTACTATATTGAGTAACTTTTTGAACATATGCTTTGGCAGCTCAGCATATCTCTTAGTATGTGACATTCATAACAGATCAGCAGCTTCTGTGCACTCATGAAAACACCAGAGCAGTCTAGCACCAGTAGCTGTTCAACATACCTAATTGGCTTTTGGAGAGCACTAATAGACCCACCTAAAATTAAGAATTGGTGGGTTGCTTGTTTGTTTGTTTGTTTAAATATTTGCCTTTGTCATCAAAGGTTTATATTAGTGGTATTCCAAATACCTAACATTAAAAGCAAAACTATATGCAATCGGTATTTGAAGCCACCTGTTTTTTTCAGGGAGGACTGTGACTGTTAGCTGAAAACAGCAAGAGCAGAAGCAGCTCCTAATCACAAACTCTACTTCTGTGTCTCACCAGTTACTATCACCAGTTATTTAGGTTGATACCCACAGAAGATGCTTAGTTGTGCTGTAGACCACATTTTCCATATGATCAGGAAAGATTATAAACCAAGGAGCAAGAGTATACGAGGTGATATATGTTTATGAATAAAAGAATATTGCATATCATGGTATAGAATATTGTGTTCTGAAAACTTTGACCTTAAAAAAAATCAGATGAAGCTTATAAAGATAAGGAGTATTTACTGTTCTTGATTAAACAATTTTTAAGCAAAAGTAAAAAAGTTTTGTATCTTCATCTAAACAAGGTGGTGGAGAGGCAAAGATGGAAAAACTGAATCTGTATTTGATGTTAATCATTGTCAGAGGACAGAGAAGAAGAGGAAAATGTCAGTCAATATCTTTTGAAATGATCTGAGGTCTGTAGAAAAGTGTTACATTTTTAGAGATCGACTTGTTTATTTTATCAGAAGATAGGAGAATGTTTCTACTTAAACATCAAAGTAGCTTAAGATAGCGAAAACTCCTGATGTGAAAACACTATTATCTTGCACAGAAACACAGAGCTAAAATGTATAGCAAACATACTGTATTCATATTAATAAAAATTGGGAAAAATTATTTGGGCTTTTTTTTTGTTCTTTGTTGTTTAATTGTTTTGTTTGGGTTTTTTAATTGTTTGTTTGTTTTTGTTGTTTTGTTTTGTTTTGATGGTTGTTGTTGTTGTTTGGGTTTTTTTTGTTTTTTTAGCAGGAAAACTAAGCTACAAGAATATTGGTGAATTCTCTGTTTTATGAAATTTCTATCTCAGTGCCAGATTATTTTGTAAACAAATGTTTTAGAAAGTGCAAATAATTGGAATCAATGTACCCTAATTACTAGTTTTGTAAAATTTAGGACATAGTTGATAATATCACTTGGTCTCATAATGATGCCTCCTGATCTGGAATATTATGAAATTTTAAAATGCTTGTCAAAAAGAGATCATTACAATAAGAACAAATTGACCTTGTTCTCTTTGAAATTGGAAATTTCAATAAAAATAATTTCAATTTTTAATCTAAATTTTTAAAAAATAATTCAGTTTATTCTTTTTTATAGTGAAGATGGTCTCTTTCAGCACCAGAAATCTCAGTGCGAGCACAGAATGGGGACAATTATTTGAGCTACCTCTGGATGCCTGATTGAATTTCAAGATATATTATCCATTCCTAAAAAACTGAGTCTCACACACAAAAGGAAGGAACTTTCAAAGATTCACAGGTTGTGCTAACTTTAGATGCATAGAGCTTTAATTATTATTTTTAAATCAATTTAAAAAAAATCAAAACCAGAAAACAAACAAACAAAACCAAAAAAAACAACAAACCACCACACTCCAAATGTTTAAATTGTTTTGAAATGTAAACATAATTCATGTTTTATTGATTTTTTTAGGGGAGAAAGTACTATAACTCTATTTTGTAAACCTTTCTTCCTCCACACTTAGTTTTAAAGCTCTGTTGATGGACACATCCTTTTAGAACTCACACCATGTCTGGCTGCAGTTGTCACTTTACATTGAATTGTGAGTTGACAAGAAAGTCCTGGCCAAATGCAGCACTTTAACAAGACGACACATGAGACAGTGAAACCTGAAATGACATGGTTTTCTTTTTTTTACTATTTTTTTCCTCTCTTGATGTGCAGTATTTTCCTGAAAAAATAAGAAAAAGAAGAAATTAAAAGTATGAGTCTACCATCAGTCTCCATTAACAATGACAACACCCAGGCACCTGTCTTAAGCCGTGCCTCCAATTTCTAAATGCCAAAATTGAGGTGGGGTAAAGTTAGGCCAAAATAACAGAAAAGTGATACAGTGGTGAGAAGTTTTCTATTGAAGGGACTTTCACGTTTTTGCTTTTATTCTTCAGGGAAAGGGGACATAAAAATAAACAAGTAGATAAAAGAGTTTAGCTGAAGAGGATAGTGTTTTGTGTTGATTTTCTTCTTAACTATAACCCCTTTTAACTATAATTTAGTCTCTATCTTATGCATTCAGCCTCATAAACCAGTCATGGTAAGGTGTCCACACCTTTCCTACATGTCTGCACATTTGCAGCTCTTTTGAGGCAAAGTGTAATTCCCTTCATGCAGCAAAACACAAAGAAAAAGAAACAGTCCAAACACAGAGCTGGTGGGTTGTGACGTGGCAATGTAGATCCTCCATCTAATTTATTTTTATAAAAAAAGTACAGAATTTATTCTCTTTTGGAACAACTCTGCCAGTGGCATAAGTTGACTCTTGAGGAATTACTTTAAAATGTAAGTTAGCAAGGGAGGTTTTCACCCGGGTCAGGTGGGATTACATTGTGTTTTGACATCTGGTGACCCATGCTAATACAAGTAGGCAACCCAGAATAACTGGGTTAACCAGTAAAAAAAACAAGGTTTTTAATGCCATAATTCTGTTAAAGAAACTGAGGAATCTTCAACTCTATGGTTACTTTGAGTCCTGGAGACTCAGTATGGCTCACCACAAAATTCAGTAATTCATGGCGCAAAACCAGGTCTCAAGATCGAACTTTACAAATCCAGGTCACAGGTGGTGACTTCATCTGCTACTCTTCCCTACTCACCAGTCTTCAATATACCAAATCCTCAATAGCTCAGCTATCAACATCTGGAGCACCGTCATGCAATAAATTTTTATTTATTATTTTTCAAGAGGAAAAAGGAGGGGGAAAAACCCATGAAGGCATCTTCAGAAACAGCCTGCCAAAACACCCTGGGTACCCCTGATCCTTCATGAGGAACACTTAGTCTCAGGACAAATATAAAGTGCTGTTTCCAGTGCCCACTGAGAAGCAGAGGATAAATGCAAATGAATGTCTGGGAAGATGCAGGGCTCCCAACCTCGTGCGTGCTCCCTTCTTTGTCTGCAGCACTTCATTTGTGAAACATGTTTTCCCCAGGGGGGGAGTACGACAAGATTCAACTCAGATTTTTCCTAAATTAAATTAGATGCAATGGCCATAGAGCCCCAGGGGGGGTGTGAGATGGGGGTGAGGACACTTCAGATCCCGATAGGATGATGACTTATTTTGAAAGCATCCAACTTTTTGAGAAAATTTGAACTGTGTATGACAGGGGCATAGGGTGATGGAATGAATTAATGTGAGCATTTAATGAGCTGTATTATTACTGTCCTATTCTGAAAAACTAAGGCTTTCTAAAGCAGTTAGGAGCGGTTTGAAGTGTAGACATAGTTACTAGAAATTTGAATTTATATTTCTTTGATATTTTCTAGAATTTATTCATTTAAACTTTTACTCGTACGCTGGAGATGGATGGGATGACTATAACTACTTGGTTGTTAGAGTCACAGTTTTTAGGAATGGTTACCATCCTGTAGGTTCTTAAAGTTGGGGAAGACACAGGAACAAATTACTCAAAACCATTAAGTCATAGTCTTTACACCATATCCCTCATTTATGAAAACTTCTAAGAGCCAAGCTAATGGAAATTACCTCAAGTTATTAGAAATAAGGATTAAAGGTCTTTATTAAAGTTTATTACCTTCTGTGCTATGTTACAAAGAGATACAAAAGAGTTTCCCAAATATGTGATGAACAAGCAAATCAACAAAATATATGGGCAACCAGAAGTTTGAAAGTAACAGTGACACAAGATAAAAGAATGTTGTACAGTGGTAAGGGATCCAGGAAACATTATTCAGGCAAATCATTATTCAGGCAAATCATTCTGGATTAAATCCAGGTTGTAATTTCACAAATTTTGTTATGTATCATTTTGTAAAACATCCAGTCCTGCATCAAATGTCCTGTTTTCTCTTTGAAATTATTGAATAACATTAACTGATCCAAAATACAAGTTCAGTGAGGAAACACATAATTACCAAAAAGTAAATTTTTGAGGAAAGAAGTGGGCCATAATTCTACATTTATCTTGAAGATTTTTTCACCAAGAATATGTTGTTTGTATCCTGTTTCTCGGTATGATCCAAGAAAGTTTTGTTCTGATGAAACTCTTATCAATCCTGATGATCTGTTGTGATTATAGTAATCAAATTCCAATTAAAAATAAATGTCTTAAAAAATTGTGAGTAAACAATGTAATAACTCACATGAAGCCACTAAGACATATCTGTAGAAGTAGAAACATTTGTAGAAGTCTCCTCTGTACATCTCACTGTGTGATCACGCTTTTAATAATCTCTGCTTTATAAATGTTTTGAGGCAAGAATCACAACACAGTTCTCAGAATAATATAAAAAAAAAATCTGTAAATATTAGAATAGAAAGAACTTAAAGAATAAAAACCAGGAATGTCAAAAACTCACAGACATATAATTTATAATTTTTTTCAAATATCAGCACTTTTTTCCCCAAACAGTAGTGTTTTGGGGATTATAATGGTTTTGAGAAGTGTATCTTATTATAGATCTCTTACTAGGGATTGAAGGGTTTGAATTTATAGAACTTTCCAGAATTAGAGTTGTACACATAAATAATCACTGACAAAAGATAGCATCTCTCCAGAGAAAGCATGAACACAAAGCTATTTGAAATAGTTTGATGATATAATTTGAAATTCAGTGTTCCAGAAATGCATCTTTTTAGGATTCCTTGTTAGATCTTAAATGATCAAAAGCAAGTCCATAAGATATAGATATAATAAAAATCTTCATTATTTAATACTCAAAAATGGAACAATAAGTTAAATTATCTTGTCAGCATACAAGATACAAACTAAACAAAGGATATGAAAAAATACAAAGATATATGTGTTCTGCTTTCAAGAAACATGTGATTAACAGAGAAAAAACTGTCTGATATATTGTTGAGAACATTAAACCAATTTGAACAAATTTTATTAATATATGGATCATATATTCTCTTCCATAAATGCTTTTTAGATAATAATATCCTTCAGCAATGACAAAATGATTGCACCTACAGTGCAATGATGATCTACAGTATATTTTTCTTTATGTGCTTTATATCCATAAAATAATAATAAAAAAAAAAAAAAAAAAAAAAAAAAAAAAAAAAAAAAAAAACAACAAAAAAAACCAAACCAAAACAAAAACCAAAAACAAAAACAAGAAAAAAGAGAAAGGGACTAGAAACATAACAACACTTTTCCCCCTTGTTTTTAAGCCAAAATTAATTTTTCTCATTGTGTAAGAACAGACTAATGTTCTATGTGGCTCTCTTATAACATCTTAAAAGCTGACTCGTGTCAGTACTTGAAATAAAGATGAGAGAAGCTCCAACTAGCATGTGGTGCCCAGCAATTTCAAGGGCTGATACAGACCTGGAACATCCTGTGAGAGAGAAATTTATAAATATATATACTTTTTTTTTTTTTTTTGCATGTGCCTGAGATTTTTCATCTAATCTTAAATAGTCCCCTCTAGTATCATCCTAGTAGTCAATGGGTTTGCTATTAATAAATATATGGATGCATTAGCAATCATGTTTCATAATAACAGCAAAATTGAAGTATTAATGCACATAGCTTTAGTAGGTATCACATTAGACATACTTCATCCTCCTCCAAGGTTTTGTCCAGCAGGTCAGATAGACCAGCTAGGGGAGCAAAATATCAAAGGAAATAGAATTGATTTCTGACATCACTACACTTTTTAGATAGAGCATTTTAAGTTGATTTGCCATGAAATGGGGCAGGAAAAAGCAAAGAGTGGAAAGGAAACAAATTTCTTAAGGTGCTCCACTTAAATCCACAAATATGTGGTGCAGTGTACTGGCATCCTTACATGGAAAACAGAATCAGAAACTAGGAACAAATGGAAAAGAAATTGTGACTTCTGTAATGCCACCTCAGTCCAACACTAGGCTGGTGGAGTTTTTCTGATCCTGAGACAGAAAAAAAATGGGGGGAGTTTAACTCTAACCTACATATTATCCAGATACTCGAAGTAAACCGCAGCTCAGGCTTTGACTGTAATCCCCTTGAACACGTCACAGCGGTGAGTTGTTGAAATGGCTGCGTATGATCCAACAGAAAGCAAAATCAGGAATGAAATTACTCTGAGTCTGGATGGAGAAAAGGAAAGGCACGAGAGGTACAAAACTGTGTTTGCAATACAGTATTTTTCACTATCCTTCTTCTGTCAAATAGAGCTAGACTGAGGCAGACCCAGTTTGTCCCTCTCTGTTTGAAAAGCACTTTGAAGTTGAAACATACTTCATACGTGCTAAGTATTATTATTAAAATTAATTGATAGGGTGACTGTTCTGTGCAGCTGCCTGCTAGCTTAGATTGAGTTATGCTGCAGGATATTTTTTGTGTTGTGCTGAAGAAGGCTGTGGTAATACCCTATGACTGCTTCTCCCCTGGGAACTCTCCCAAAAGCAAAATGTGCATCTGATGAGAGTATCCCAGTGAGCAATGATTTAAATACATAAATAAAATTAATAGGAATGAGCAGTATGTGTGGGAGGTATTTTGAGGTCTTCATAAACATCAGTCTTCAGTTCGGATAGAAACTGTCAGTGATCTTAATTTTGGAGATAATGAGTGGTCCAAATTTAACTACAAGATGAAAAAGAAGAAGTCTTTACAGAACTTTTATGTCTTTTCTGAGAGTGATTTGAAACTCAGATTACTCCCATGCACTGTCCAGGGTCTCTTCTGATTTGCTTTGACTATTGACTGAAAACGCAGCCAATTCAATTTTTCAAAGCATCTAACAGAGATTGCTAATTCAGGAACTCCATTGACTCAGACTTCCATTGTACTCAGTGAAGAGGAAGGATAGTGGGGAAGAGAGGAAAGTTCAGATGATTCAGGATGATGTTTAAATAGGCTGTGTCTTCTTCTACTGAAGGTTCATTCTCCTACTGAAACTGAATGTAAGCGTCTCAGATAAAGGATGTCCCTGGATTGCCATAGTTTGTCTCTCCACAGAAATAAATCTGATCTAAAAGAACCCTAATTGAGGTAAACTCTGTTGCTACTCATACTCCCAGTACTCACCTTTTTATTTTTTATTTTTTATTTTTACTCTTTGTTTGAGTGTGAATTCCTTGAACTCTTTATTTTCTGTTCTTGCTTTCTAGTGCTAAGTCTCCTGTGCAAACAGCTTCGCTAGAGTGCAGCTGTCTCATTTTGCATAGCAGACTCAAAACATAGCTCTCACCAGTTCATGTTATGCTAACTTATGATTGAAACATTCAGACCTGAACCCCTGGAATTTTCCATCTGCTTTTCATCTGCTGAGCTGATGCTGGAAGGGCAACCGCTGCGAGAAACCCCGCAGGGCAGGTTTTACCAGTGGGTGTAATTGAGAAACAGTAGCTAACACTCTCAGATACAGGGCAAGGGGATGGTTAATAAAAGAAAATATAGATCAAAAAGATATAAACACACATCACAGCATGATCCAAATCAGTGTGTTGTTAGGTTGTGGTTTTGTGTTGTTTAGGGTTTTGGGGACTTTTTTATACATACAGGCTCACACATTCCCAAGACTGTGTGCACTAGTGTGTCTTGTTGGAAGGAAGTAAAAAATCTGAGATTTGTGGAACACGACCAGCATTTAAATGGAGTGAAAGGTCTTTTTGAGATTCTGGACAGGGAGAAGGCAGAACTGAGATCCACTTCCCAACCAACAGTGTTCTTGAGCAAATCAAGCGAAAAACATAGCTGATGATTTTAAGTGCTTGACACAACATGCCTTTAAAGTCCCAAGTATACAAATCTAAACCTGCAGTCTGCTGACCACTGTTAAGGATCCTGAGGCCTTGTTTAAACCTTGCAAAATGAGTCTAGTGAAAGCAGGTAAGCTATCTGCAGTAAAAGGTGAAGCATTATGTATAAAGTGCCATATTGAGGGACAAGCAGGCCTAAGACCTTGAGCTCCTTGGCATCTTTATTCTCTGTAAATTGGCTAGAAATGCATATGGAACAAGGACTGACCAGGAGGCTGTGTCTCTTGTAAGAAATATTAACAAAGACAGTCATCAAATCTGTCTTAAATTATCTTTATTGTCCCTCTTTGTTGTGTTTTGTTTTGGCTTGGTTTGTTTTTTTGATAGAAAATAAACATAAATAAGAAAAAGGAATCAAAAGAAATTCACACAAAGGCACATGCACACACACACATACACACTGAGAAATTGTTATATAAAATGACCAAGGCAAATCAAGGAAAATAATTATTGCAGCTGATGGAGCAGAAACCCCATTATGGCTAGATGCTAGTTCACAATGTACAGTCCTGGAGGTTGAGAGCTAAATGCATTTTTCAGCATCTTTAGCACAATTTATTAAATTAAGTTTTAAAATGAATCTACCTTTTTGCTTGCTGCTTAAGGCTTGTTTCCTTGGTTATATTTTATAGTCAGTGCTTATCGCTGTTTGCTTGCTTCCTCTCATTTTCAGGCCTGATGCTGGAGTCTGAAACTCTCTTTATATTTATGCTGGAGATATTATTTATACAGATAGCAATCTTTAGCATGGGGTGCGAGGTGGGGCAAAGAGGAAAACATCTGGAATATCTTTTGGTGCCTTCTGATGAAAGCCTGAGGCTTCTCAACTGAGAACCAAATCAAAGCTTCAAGGCTCAGCAATGTCTCCCCGTAAATCAATGGTAAAATTGAATCAGGGTAGATATCCATAAGTCAAATATCTTCCCAAAGTGGAAATCTAAGGGGTGAAATGGTAAATGCACTTAAAGCCTGTATTCATGTTGCTGGCATTCACCTCTTCCCAGAAGGAGTTTCCAGCATTGGAGTGGCTAAACGTATAAGTTATACCTATATGCACACCAATTTCAGAGGCAGTCTGAAGTAAATCTGGTACAGCCTTTTCTCAGATGTAATCCTTTGACCATGCAGCTGGGTAATCCTCAAAACCTTTAGATGCAGCTAGTGAGTCTGTACAGAAATTATGCTGCAGGTATTTTTTCAAATAGAGAAAAAGTGTTCAAAATCATGCAGCATATGGCAGACATTTTTAGGGTATTTTTTACTTGAGTTTCATCTTTCTTCTTTTGAACTTACTGTAAGCTAAAAACCAATTTTAATTCCCATGAGATCTCAGTTTCATGTCTCCTGAATAATAATTCTCAAATAAATCTCTTTTTCATTCCTACCCGTTGATACTGGCTCCATGTTTGCAGAGATGGGTTCACTTTCACTCTCAGTCTCTAATTTTCATGGAAATAAGAAAAAAACAGTAACTCCTTTTTAGGTGAAGAAAGGAATGGGTAGAAGTGAAGTGAAAAATATAAAAAAAAGTGACAGTTGCAAAATTGAGCATGGAAACCATAATACCTATGACAAAGGCACTTGCTATAGATGCACAGGACCATAAGACTGGAAGATATGCCTAATTCCTTACCTTTTCTGGCAGTTGTGCAATATGCACAATACTGCAGAATGACTCACAATTTCAAAAAAAAAAATGTAGTGGAAAAAACCAGTGTCAGATTTGGGTTTTTGGAAAGGAGTTGCAAGAAATGAAACAGGAAAAAGGCAAAGCCAGAAACATCTAACATTTCCTTTTGTTTATAAAGTATGAGAAATGAAATCAGGATGTACTTACTTATGTGTATTTTAACACAGTGTCTATTCACGTATGCATGGTATGAGTAGCTCCAAGTATAACCTGGTTGAAGAGTGATTTAATTAATAACACTTAAACTATAAGCTTTCATTTACAGTAGGGCCCTCTGGGGCTTATTTCTTCACATCACTAGAAGAATACAAAGGAGACTTAAAACTTGTGTAAATTACCTTTGTATGTAAGGTACACAAAGAAGTTTCACACAGATGCAAGTAAATACATTTGTGTGTTCATGTGTGGAGGGATGGAGTATGTGAGGGGTGTCCATATCAAGAACAGCTGTTTGAAGAACGTTTTTTAAGTATCTTTTTTCTTGATTTAATTTTTTTCCCTTTGTATAAAAAGGAACACAGCAAGATTATCTTTCACAGTTATTAGTAAAGATCTGTTTATACAGATGCCTTTCTAAATTCTGAATTCAATCATCATCACACAGATAAATGTTGAGTCATAAAGGTAAATGTTGATTTAATATCTGAGAATGAGACTTTTGAGTCGAAGGACTGAGTCATATTAGAAGTTCTGGGCTAGGAATGGTTAGGCTTTGAAACCTAATGCTACAGCAAATAAATCTGACAATATGTTTTAAAATAAAGAGGAGAAAAAAAAAAGATAAATTGCAGCAATGAAAGTATCAGAGTATTTTTCGACCAAACTGTTGCATATTTCAGAAGTATGTTATCAAGGTAGTTTTCTGTTTGAGGGTCAAATGAATAACTTGTTCATCAGTGTAATAAAGCATGTTTTACTCCATGTGAACTTATATGTTTTAGACAGAAATCAACACTACCAATTCGGTAAGCTCTGAATTTTGCTCAGTGCATAGAAGGAGTATGAATTACCAGACTTAATCTATAAAATACAGTTTTAAAATATATGTAATATATAAAATATATTATATTATAAAACAAGGTTTTTAAGCAAATATAATAAAATAAATACAAGAAGTGGTTTTTTTTCCCTAAAGTAAAATGTACACTTTGATGAATGTACATCTAGAGATGTGGCTTCCCACACTTAGGGCCAAATTTCGGAAGAGGATGACAGTATATTTGCATTTGAAATTTCCTTCATGCAAAGTTCTAAAAGCAAATGTATCCATAAGGATAACACCCAAGCTGTGTAATTTGAAGTAGGGCACGTAAACCTAATCACTGTAAAACTGTTAAAGGTGGTTATCCCCTAAAAATCCAAATGTAAAAAACTGTGCCATATGTAAAGACAATATGATACCCTAAAGATTATATGTTTTCTTCTTATCCTCCTCTTTAACTGAATTGCAAGCTAACTCCCAAACAGCAATCCAGAATGTCTGTTTCCTTAACTGCCTAACCTGCAGGTTTGCTAATCCACAGGTGCTTCACTAATCAGCCTTTGAGTTCCTTGGTTTCCCAGGTTCAGATGCTTAAACATCCTCAAAAATATACATCCTAAACAATGGGTGGTTTTCCGCTGTGCAAAACTTCACTGCAATGCAGCCTAAATTTACAGGCACCAGCCACTAATGAATTCATCAGTGAGGGTAAAAATTCAGACCTGCCCCTAATGGTGTTTTGCCCCGTCTCCTGAATTATGGCACCCTTACTGAAATATCTGGACACTGACCTGCTCAGTGTGAAAGCAATTAAATTACCATCACCCATATAACGATGGAGAATGGAAACTGGAGACTGTGGCGAAGCTTCAAAGAGACATCTCTGATGAGAAAGGTTAATATTTCATGAGCACTGAACGAGTCACGCTGTGAAGGAAAACCATCTCTTACCTAGTCAGTGTGGTCAGGGAGAAGCTACAATAGCTAGACCAAAAGCCTGGGATTGTTTTCAAAGGTGTTTTCCTCTCACCACTTGATATTTATGGAGCTTTAGGTATCTTGGATTAATGAGGCACTAAGGGTTTCCATGAGGCAAGTTCTAAGTTAATCACATAAATTTACTTGGGTTGGGCTCCACTTTGGTAGAACAGGAACCAAACAATGTCTGTTTTCTCTTTCTTTTTTCTCCCTCTCAAAGAAGAGCTGCAATTATGAAGCTTTCAATCTCGAAAGTGCCAACAGGTTGTAAAGTTACTGAAATCAATCTATGTGAAATTTTTCCGATTTTACTGAGTAACACTGGGTCTACCCAGGGACTGGGAAACTATCCCTAGCTGCTAATGGATGTATTTCAATGTTGCTAACCTGGGAAGTTGGTTGGTTTGGGTTTTGTCTTTTTGACAGACGTTCTGGAAATATTCTGAAGAACTTTTTCTACAATAGTAGCAATTTTGAAGATTCAGTTTCCAAGGAATTAAATGTCTAAATTTGTTGATGAACCTCCTGTAATCTCCAGGATACACTACATTGCAACATTTTACCATCTGTTGTGTTAAAAAGCACATCTAGCCTTGTGTTGTCACAGTCATACTTTTAGGAAACCTCTTGCTTAGAAGTCACATTTATCAATGGTCTTGCTGTTTGAATAGCCATTTGTAAGTGAAAAAGGTGATCATATTTTCTTTTGACACAGCAGATTTCTTTCAAAAAATTTCGTACCAGTCTTCCTTCATTTTCACATATCTATTCATAGTGAAAGGCACTGACCATATCTCCCTTTAAAATACAAAGAAAAGGTGGTATTTGGTGGGGACTGAAAAAGAAAGAAGGAATATCTGATCCCAACTAAAGTGGATACCATGAGGTTTATTGTCTGTTCAATGTGGAGAAATATCTGGTCGTCTTAGTTTTATTCAGAGTTTTGGATTACCTTGATTCTACACAATAAGTAAAACGACACATTTGCTTTTCAAGAAACATTAGAAATTATTCTAGAAAGACCTTATTAGTTCTGCTTTTCCAGTTCTCAACAGTGTGACATTATGAACAATGATAGGTTTTACAGACTTAGTAAAATGTGTTATTGTCCTTGCTGACAAGCCCTGGCAAGCTGCTGTGTGTGTTTTTACAGAGCACAATGTCAAAACTTTCTTATACAAAGCTCGAGGACCTGTACAGAATGAGCTACAGCAGGCAGAGATTAGTGAATTCCCACCGTAGCTGTTTACAGATTTGCAACTTGTGTATTCACTTGTGGGGCGTCACGGTTGTATACTGAGCATCCATAAATCACAGAGCTCTCCGGCCTTGCTATGAAAATATGACAATTCTGCTCGGCACCTGCTCCACCCTCTATTTCTGTCACTTGCCAGAATGACAGCGGGCTATAAACGTCTCCATGTACTAAAGTCCCAGCTCTCATTCGATGGAATTAAATGACCTTGGCCAAGATGATATTTCTGATGTGGAGAGCTTATCCCATTCTTCATGCAAAAGAAGCAAGTCTCTCAACTTGAATGACAAAAGTCAAATCTTCTTGAAGGAAGAAAAAAAACCTAACAAAACAAAACAAAAAAAAAAAGATTGACTTTATTTTAATATTTCTTTTTTCAGTACCCTGAAGTTTTACCAGGTAATTGCCAGACACAAATATTTATGAATGTCAGACCGCAGAGTTATATAGCATTTGCTCAGAGAATAACATCATTTAATGAATTCTACCATGCACATGGGACTCGGGTCTTTAATGAATAGGTCACTATGATTTCTAGAGATGGCTGTCACTTTGAGATATGAGAATCATCTCTCTTTAGTGAAGAGGAGCTTGGATATGTGCATATTTAGGGGTTCTATTTCATACAACTTTAGACCTCTCAAAAATGATGTAGAGCTGGGGCTTAGATTTAGGAGATTTCAGGTATCATATCACTGAGAGTACCAAAGATCAGGAGAGTAAACACACACACACACAACCCCAAAAAAAAGAGAGGCAAACCCATCCCCAATTCCCCTGCAAATTAGTTATTTCTGTGTTACTACTTGAGTTCTGAAGCATAAAATATGTAGTAGTATTTTTAGTGCATTTTTTCCTTCATGGCTCACTGCTGTTTATTCATTTCACAGGTTCCACCCTTTCCTAAAATCTCCTGTATAGATACAGCAGTGTTACCATGTAGTATAACTTTTTAAAAGTAGTTGCATCTTTTACCTTCAGACTGTTCTTTATAATCCTGTATGGCATAAGGGAAGTGAACACCATTAGCACACATGGAAGAACTTGACCTTGGTTTTCCAACAGCAGTCTCATGCTTAGGTAGGTACCCACATATATCCAAGAAAAACTAACCTTCAAAAAAAATCAACATTATATTAAAACCAGTCTTACTTGCCTTGACACAGAGAAAAAATGAGTTTCTGATAGAGGTGAATATTGGTAAAGTTCTCTTAACTCCGCAGCAGGGCAGTGTGGAGGCAAAACCTTGTTATCCATGACTCTTCTTGCAAAGTAGACACAGGACTTCAATCCCCATGATAAAAGTCCAATTTTATTTTTTTTTTTTTTTTGTAATTTTTATTAAAAAAAATAAAAATAATAAAAAAGGGTAAAGTAGTAAATAAAAGTCTTTCTCCAATCTAATTTAATAGACTTCTTGAACTACTAAAAGTCCACAGATAGTATGTTTATTGAGCAGAGAAACAGATGTATTTACTGTGGAAAGGAAAAGGGTTTCTTTGTGTACAATGGAGATGAAAATGGCATTATGATCTACAGAATAGACTCTTTTAATAGAAAAAAAAAGATAAGCTTTACAACATATGGGGCATCACAGGATGTAGAAATGAAATAAGCGGTATCAAGGATTTTGAAGTCAGCATGAAAGAAAAATTCTGGCTTTTTTTCCCCCCACTTACTATTTTTAATTAAGATCTCTTTGTTCCTGCTGAATTAAAGATACTGCAATATAACTGCAATACAGCCAAAACACAAAAACATTGTCCAAAATTCAAATAGTTCAAGTTTGGATGAAGCTCTTGCAGAATGTGTTTGAAAGGAGGTGATTTCAAATTCAAGGACTTATTCTAGAAGCATCACCTCAATCCCTCAGCAGAAAGGTGCTTGCAAAAACTCAGGTCTTCTCCAACCTAAATAATTCTATGATTCTGTGACTCTTACCATCTTTTATTCATTTTGAAGCTTTCATCTTTGCACTCTGCACACTTGCACCTATTTTAAGGTGATTGACCTGAGCCAGAAAGTTCTATTGCCTGACCCTGCTCTACAATATTAAAATTGCAAATGTTTCTCTATGATGATTTTCCCTTCTAACAGAAAAGTTTATCTAACATAAGCATAACAAGTGCAAAACCCATCTCAAGAACATCCACAATTCTTTTACATTCTTTTTCCCTTTTTTTCTGTCTAGATGCCCAGTTTCCCTTTTGAAATTCTTAGGAAAGTTAATGGGACATTGTAATCATGGGGTCTGTAGTTATATGAAATACGGTTGAAGTTTGGAGCTAATTAATGAGAACTTTTTTTTTTTAATGAATTCTATTTATAGAATTTAACTATTATATCTTGTTGTGGGTTTTATACCAATTAAAGTATTTATATTAAACATGTTGCTTACTATGAGGCTACTCCACTGTTTTTGCAGTGCTAATTTATGGGACCCTATATTTTTAAGAACCTACAATCTAGGTGCTTCAAATAGGTGCTTAGTCAGATAAATCCTCAATGTAACCTGTCCAGATGAAAGCAAATAATGGAAAAGAACTAATTAAAAACAAACAAACACGAAGTTATTGAAAGAAATAAAATTTTGAATCATGGAGCAGACAGAATATTTAGACTTTTGTAACAAAGTGGTCTTAATTAAGCAATCGATGGAAAACATATGGTTGCAATAAAACAGAAAACACTAACTTGGGTGTGGATTTCTAGTCAAGAAATAGTCATGAAAAAGACCAGTTACTTTAATCCCAACATATCTTCTTTGCAGCTAAGACAGGGACAACAAGTGGTTATTACTGTAGCCGAACAGAACAGGAACTGCCAAATTTCTCCTTAAACAATTTGTTCCCTGCTATTCATTAGTCAATTTCATGTAAATCTTGAAATTACTATAGTAGACTTTCTAGAAATATAAATCTTCTACTGATCAATATGACCAGTAACACTTCTGAGGACTTCTTCTCCTGGCTGTCAATTTTCTTTATGGGTTTGACTACAATGAAACCATATCCTTTCATTTCTGCACAGGAATAAGTGCACTAAATCACTCCCTTTCCCATGAAGAATACTATTCAGCTTCTGCCTCCTCTCAGGAAGCAACTCACATTTTGAAGAAGAGCTTTTTATTCAAATAAACACCAAACAATAAACTGGCTTTTCAAAAAGGATGCTCTCTTAAAGTGGCAGTGACATCCTGTGCCTTAATCCACTCCCCTGACTCAAGCAATAAAGTGACAAATGAAATCAGTGACTGTTGAGAAATAACCATGTTCAGTTCAACTGGATACACACACACTCTTCCCTTGGACAAATCTATCCTTTAAGAAAGCAGTCTTTAAAGTTACGGTGCCAGGCTGTGAGTTGTAAAACAAAACAGCAACAAAAATCCCAGCAAAAACAAAAAATCCTTTAAAACATATGGCTTGAGAATGAATAATATATAAAGCTGACAGATGATCAGCTGATATACCAGATTAGTTCCACAGGAGCAGCTGAAGATGTGTTTCTGAGCGTGTCAGGTACACTTCTGCTCACAAACCCCATGACAATGTTCTGTGGTAATGGCTCTAAATGCTGTTGGAAGACAAATTATTATATCTATTACTGTGGAATACTGCAGTATTTGTTTTTAATAAGCGTTCTGTCTAGACTTCCCTCCAGTGTGCTCATGTTCACAAAGGCTAATCAATAGTTACTTTTCTTACTCTATTTAGTTTCAACACATTAATTAATGTATCTCTCAGTAATCATGACAGACCTCATCACTGGATCAAAGAGAAGAGTTTGAAATTGGTTTTGCTAACAATGAAGCCATTTCTCCCTTCTCTTTTATGACCTTACCCAAGAAGAACAGAAGTGTAAAATGTTCCCAGATCAGAACAGTGGCTTTATAAATGCACATGGGCCAGGTAAAAGTCTCTTTCTATCTCTCTTGATTTTTGCTTTACATTTCATATCAATTGACAAGAACATAGTCTTTGAAAAAGGTCTAATCCAAAGAGAATAGAGCTTTTTTCTCTGATTAAAATTAGTTTTTCTAAATATTTTTTCATTAAAATTGTGTACTGTAAAGCTATTGTTTTAGTACTGAAAATACTATGGAACAGCAGACATCAGGCAAAAGTTTAATGCTTATGTGGTTTAGTTCAACACATTCATGATTTCTAACATTTCCATTTCCTGAATTATTGTTTTATGACTTAAAACCACTTTTTCTTGACTGCACACATACAATGTGACAGCAGAAGTCACAACTACAGGTTTATGAACTGGGACATAGTTGTAAATCAATATAGAAAATCATGGCAGTTTGCCATGGTTATTTAGATTTCTGAGAGCAGACAGGAGTTGCTGTTTCTTAAAGCAGTTTACTCCTTGATTTCCAAAAAAAAAAAAAAAAGGGGGGAAAAAAAAGGAAATACACAGAGGAAATCTGTTATCTCTCAGGAGCCATATTGGCACTAGACTCTGTGGCAGTAGCTGGTGTTGGTGAGATACTTCAGAAACACGTTGCCAGAGTCCAGCTGTATCCAGAAGAGGTCCCTGATGAGAATTGGAGAAAGGTTATTTATTTTTTGGACCTCTCATTTTGCCACTCTGTTAGCACAGACTTCTTCATATGTTCATGTGGAAACTGCCAGGGCAGGCAGCTGCTGAGAGTTAGGGTTGATGGAAAAAAGTGTTAGCTGTAGTGAAATTAGAGGTTCCTGCCATAGGGAGGTGCTACCAGACCTTCAACCTGAATGCATCTTATCTGCTGACTGATATCAGGGGCAAATCAAATTACTAAAATGGAAGCTACAGCAAACCCCAGCTTTGTAAACCTCTTTTATTGAATGACTCCATACACAAGCTCAGGAATTTAGGGTGTTTTGCATATTTAAGCGAACTGGATTTCCATGTACCAATTTTTAGAGTATTTAGAATACAAAAATACTATTTTTCACATAAGCTACACTTCTGTGCATCAAGTAATGTAGAGAAAATCACAGAATCATAGAATATACCGAGTTGGAAGAGATCCATAAGGGTCATCGAGTCCAACTCCTGGCCCTGCACCATCTCCAAGAGTCACACTGAGTGCCTGAGGGTATCATCTGAATGCTTCTTGAGCTCTGTCAGCCTTGGTGCTGTGACCACTGCCCTGGGGAGCCTGTTCAGTGCCCAATCACCCTCTGGGTGAAGAACCTTCTTCTAATATCCAACCAAAACCTTCCCTGACACAACTTCAGACCACTCCCTTGGGTCCTGTCACTGGTCCACACAGAGAAGAGATCAGTGCCTGCCCCTTCTCCTTGCTAGGCAAAGCAAGGTAATGCTGGTCATATTAGAATAAATGGTCTGTAGGTTGCTGAAAGCCTCTGTTCTGATAGATTCCTTTAAGATATCATCACAGTCTTGCAATGCAATGTTTCTCTTGTCTTGTGGTGTGCAATGTCTACGGGGGTGTCTAGTCCGTTTACAAAGTCAGTGAGGTTTGCACCTTTGCTTTGTTACTCATATACATCAGAAGTTTGCTGAATTTGTCCTACTTCTAGTTTTCCTGTTGTGGATTTTCAGAAAAATCATGTACTAGCAGAATAGCATTTAAGAAAGTATTCAGCTGCATTATGATTTCTGAAGGATCAAGTACCAGAACTTCTACCCCATACACTTTAGAACTGAGTTTGAAGCATCCTTTCCCACCAGACTGTTGCCCAAAAGAGACAAGAAACACTGCAAACAATATTTTCGAAAATAGATTGCAGAAATGATCTTAAAAGAAGGTTCTTGTTTCCTTTTCAATGGCAAAATTGTCTGTAGGAGACAAAGTAAATATCAAGGTTAAATTTGCTATATTCCCCTTTGTTTGGCACTGAGGTGGGCGTGTTGTCAGGATGTAATGAAAAACAAGAAAACAGCTGCCTGTGTGGTTTCCCCATAAGTGAGGCAGCCATTTTTATCTAATCTGATCCACCCAGGATCAGATCCTTCCCTTAATGGGATTTGGAAATTGCTTTGAGAGAAATAGACTTCCCTTCTGCCAACACAATATAATTAATATTTTATAAAATAAAATAATTTAACATAATACAACTCTACTGCATTTCAAAACCTGAACATATCAACATTCAAAAAAACCCCCAAACAATAGAAGACAAAGCTCTGAATGTCTAATGTGTCATTATAATGAATGTCATTAACTACAAATTAAACAGCATGCAGTACGTCCTGATTTTCCTCCTCTGAATCACAAGAACTGAAAAATTAACAATTGCTGTTTTGTTCCTCTTTCCCCTTGTATTTCTTAGAATTTTCCAACTGTTTTTCTCTTTGGCAAGTCATGGTTATTTCCATAATATAAAAGTTCTTTAACTAAGGAATAGCCCACAGTTGTGAATGGAGCAAACATCTGAATGTCACCCAATAATAAAACAAGATTAACCCAAGGAGCTGCATTTATCTATTTAGCCATGTGATTGAGAATTAGTCTATTCCCAAATGGAGGGGATACATGACAGTACCGCCATACTGACTTGAAAGCTTGGACAATGAGGGTTTAACTGCTTTTACTCTTTTAAAAATGTAATTTAAGAACAGAAATGAGGGCAATTTGAACAGATAAACAAAAATATGCATGCACTTTCAGGACTATTGCAATTTTTCTGCACATAAGGATGTTACTTGATATACAGAAAAGATCTGTAAAAAGATCTCTTACTTTTGTCACTTTTGGGACTGAGATGAACAAACATATTTCTACAAAAAGAAAGCAGTGATCTGACACAAAACTTCTCCAAATCATGATCACTTTTACCAATACTATTTGCCTCAAATTCAGGTTGCTGTTTCTATATGCAACTCTGCTGCCTACGCACTTCTGTGATTCAATACCTTCATGAGAATTATATTTACTTTTGGTGAATTATCACCAAATAGCTTTCACAAACAAGCCTAAGCACACTGGTTTTGTATTACTCTGGTCTTTTGCCATAACAATGTAAGAATAGCTGTAACGAGTCAAATGAAATACCCATTCAGTGTATCATCTCTCTCTGACAATTGCAGCATAGGATGCCCTGGGAAGAATATAGGCTGGTCCTAGGAACATCCCAGATATATTTGAGAAAGAGATAATGATGTGCCCTACTCTCTGCCATCAACGTTTTTTTTTTCATAACAAGAAGAACTGTGATACCAGGGTCTAAACAGGAGCCTTTGCTCAATCTAGTCAATTCCCAGGCACAATAATCACAGGACTAAGTATGCAATGCAATGCTGTGTGCTGCACATATCTCCAGTGAAGAAAGATATAATGCAGTTTTGAATTGTTATTTTAATAGACAAACTTGTCTCCATTTACTCATTTCCTGCTTTTTTCCTAGGATAAGAGGAAAGAGCCCAACATTCCAGTTTATATATTTGTTCCCATTGGAAAAAAAAAAAAAAAAAAAAAGAAACAAGAAAAAAAAAAGTAAAATTGAAATAAAGAAAGGCTGAAAAAGGTGGTACTGCACAGCTGCATGATAAAGTGCCTCACCACTATATCACAGTAGTGGAATCACCTGGGTTTTGGGCTGAAGCATCTACAGTGGGCTGCACAGATTCTGTAGCAACCCTTATCCTGAACATGCACCATTATGTTCTGAAGAGTTCAAATGAGTTACTTCTACTCTATGCCTCTGCACTTCAATAATTAAATAAATAAATAAGCAAACTAATCAAACACTCTCCTTTTAAAAATTGTGTTTCTAGAATGTCTGTTTGACATCCAAGTCATATCTTATGAATAAGTCATAAGGATACCACAAGATGTTTGCCACCCAAGTTGTGTATTACACAGCTAGATCTTAAATTTCCTTGTCACCTCTGCAATTTTTGCTGTATAAACTTTCTTCTATCTAAGAGCTCAATTCTTTGTGTAAAGGTTTTACAACCAGGTTAATTTATGTGTAGTTTAGTGGGATATGTGGTGCTACCAGTGAATTATTCGAAAAAAGGCTGCTTTGAAAAAAAACCTTCCAAAAATTCTGCCACATCTCCTTTTATTTATGAGAATATTCTCATAACTTTTAAATGGCTCATGCTAGACTGAATAAATTGCCCCCCTACTCCAGTGAAAGTTTTATGAAAATTCAGAGATTTTTTTTTTCTTCTGGTTACTGTAACATGTCTCCAGTATGTGTTTAGGGGAATTATATTCTAACAGAGGAAAGCTCTGCTCTCTTTCCACAGATATCAAAACCACTGATTAGGTTTCTAAAGATGCCTTTTTAAACACCAGTGGAAAGTCAGTGCTTCTGGAGGTAGGGAGTTTGTCCTGTTCGGGTGCATCTCCAGAAAGTCTTGAATGCCAATGCAATCCATCACAGCAAACAAAGACAGATCTTCCATATACATACTTCCAAGTCTATCTGTCCTGAAAAGACAGTAAAAAATGCCCATAAAACAGGGGACAGCTGTACCAGGGAGTCCAGGTGGAGGACAGCTGAACAGACACGAATGGGAAATATGGTAACACCATCTTGTTCCTTGTACTAGGCATGTTATCCAATTGCTTTGTGTAGCAACTAATAACATCCTAGTTAGTCCATGTTTTTTCTGCTTAAGTAGTTTGGTCTAAAGTCTAACAAACTTCCAGGGAGTTCAACATCTCTGGAATAAACTTGGCTGGTAAGAAAAGCCTTGGGGCTACAAGTGGCAAGGGCCCCAGGCCAGTCAGTGTGGAAACAGAACCATAACAACACGCACTTCTTCAGCACTCTTAATAATTCTTTATAATATTTTTATACCAAATTATATACCAATTTTATACCAAATTTATACCAAGTTTTTAATTCTTCTTTCTCCATATAAAAGCATGCAAACATCAGATTTTTTTTCTGAAATCCTCCCACCCAGAGGATGCTTATACTTTACACTGCTTTTAAAGTGTTGTTCATCCAACTCACTTTGAACTTTAAAGCTTTTTACTGAGATAACAGGATCTACAGTGTGAGATCAAGCTTAGAAATCACAGCTTGAAATGCCCATCCAGGGGAAGTCATGCAGAAAATGAAACATATCTGGCAGAACAAGACTATGGTCGGAGTGACAAGACAAAGTCAAGGAAAAGGGCAATGAGGAGAACCTCAGACAGGAAAAGGCTCCCTGGTGTTACTGGGAGAAAAGAGGGTAAAGGCGTGGAGAAAATGAAGAGTTAAAACTCACCTAGCAAGGCTGAGATTGAAGTGCGTGAACAACTCCAGCTCCCCCCTCTTCCCAGAAAAGGTCATTCTGTGAAGAAACATTTTCTTGTCTCTGTGTCTTTGGTTTTATTTTGGGCTTTATCTGGGGGAATTTTGTCTGGGTGCAATTGTGTCTTTTTCAAACTGTTCAGACTCTTAGCTGTCTCTAAAAAAAAAAGAAAAAAAAAAAAGAAAGAGAAAGAGAGAATGAAAGAAAAGGAGCTTGGGGAGACAGTAAATTTAATGCTGGTTGGGTGGTACTGGATTGACAGCTATGTGACCACAAAAGTTACAATGTGGGCAGAAAAGGTCTTTTCGTTCCTGGCATCTCTCAGCCTGTCTCATTTCCCTTAATGAAGCGCTCCCATAGAAGCATCCCAAAATCTTCTGTGTGCCCTATGGCAACCAGCCACTCTCTCTGACTGCAATGCCGTGCTCAGCACCCTCTTTTCTGCATGGGCAGCAGTTGCCTGTGAGTTCACTATAATCCCCTGAGGCAAATCCATTGCACAGCTATTCATGAACCACTGACTCTCGGTCAGTGTCTCCTTATTAGCCCAATTCAAAACTGGGATCTAGGTAGAAAGCCCATCTATCTAATAACAAACCTCCTGAGCAGACCCTCTCCTTGTACTCATCACACAATTTGCACCTCATCCCCCATGCCTAGGTTACATTTCTTGCTAAGAATAATTTAAAGATATTGCAGTCGTGCTCTACACACCCTGCTCAGACACAAGAAGAGACTCTGCCCTGCTGAAATTATTTGTGATGATGGGTTCTTCCCAACTGGAAAGGTAAAAACGTGAACATGAAACTCATTTTGTGAAAAAATTAAAAGCTTCCAGTCATTTGTTTTGGCTTCTTTTTCACTGTGCTGCCAACGTGCTCTCTCACTTGCCAGTAAAGCACTGCTATAGAGGAAGCACAATGTACCATTACAGCTCCTTATACTGCAATTTATTTTTCTTTAATTATCACAGAATCACAGTATATTCTGACTTGAAAGAGACTCACAAGGATCATCAAGTCCAACTCTGAAGTGAATGGCCCGTTCAGGGACTGAACCCACAGTCTTGACATCATTAGCACCGTGCTCTACCCAACTGATCTAATCTCAAGGTCAGTCCTACTGAAAAAAGGGAAAAAAAAAAAACAAAAAAAACAACCCAAAACCAAAACAGACACACACACACAAAAACCAATCAGCCAACCAACTAAAAAAAAACAACTAAACAAAAAAAAGCCAACAAATCACCTGTTTCAACTATGTGCAGAAGAAATCAAGACTTCTGGTATTTATGACTGGAGTTGTACACAAAACTATGACTAGATGCAACCGAAATACAAGTACATAGCAGTTCACCCTGTATGACCAAGAGCGTCCTGGGAGCACTGACAGACAAGAGGCACAACTTTTCCTCCCTTTAATTGATCTTTGGAAAGCACAAAATCAGCCTAATATTAGAACTAAGTCTTACTGTGCTTTTATGTAAATAATTTATGGAATGTTTCAAAGCAGTTTTGATTTCTTTTTCTTTGCATACCATTTATGCCTAATGAAGAAGAATAATTAGAAAATTATTTGTATTTTCTTTAAACAACACAATTTTAGAGAAACACACCCCCCATAATCACATATGATACACAAAATAAATATAAGTAATTTGAAAATTAGGGAATTGAACTTCATCAACTCCAGTTTATTTTGGTTTTTAGAAAATGAGTAAATCAAACTAATAAAATTATGAAAAGCATAATGCTTTTGGTTATTTTAAAAATTATTTTTACAAATCACATATTAGGTCTTTAAACCTATTGTTAAATAAATCCAATAAATCTATTAATCTATATCCAATTAATCTAAAATTAATAAATCCAAGAAGGATTATTCTGTGTTAATTGAAAGCAGGATACTAATGATGGTTCTAAAAACTTTACCAATCTCAAATAAATAACTTTCAGGCAACCTTTAAGTTACTGGAAGTGTAGAGAAGAAAAGATTAGATTTAGGAAAAGAACCTTTTTTTCCCTTGAAGGAGATTTTCTGCCCTTAAGTGAGGAAATTGCACTGAATAGCACTGAGTTGTTATAAAAAAGACCTTTCTGTATATCCAGCAGGACAGATAGAAACATAAGGCTTTAGGGCAGTATGAAAGCAACTAAATGATCTAAATTGTTCTTATAAGTTACTGGAAAAAAAAACAACCTGAGAATTGTGTCTCAAAATAGAATCCCATTTTTTTCTTGGTGTATGACATACTATTTTATAGCTTTCTCTCTTTCTAAAATTAACTGACTGCTCTTTTGCAAATTTTACACCTACATATATTAGTTTATGAAAATAACATTTACGTAGGTGTGTTTATCTTCATAGGTATTTATCTTCATGGATACTGATTTATAAACAGGAAACTGTGTGTGGGAATAAAGACACAAATGTGCACATGCCTATATATATGAATGAATATGTATGTGCCTATTATTTTTTAAAGTTTCAGACAAAGGTGCCAACAGCATAGCCTTTTATGAAAGCTAAAAAAAAAAAAAAATAAATTTTTTTTTTCCATATTTGCTTTGTCTAATTTCAGAGTCTTCCAAACATATGTTCCTGTCGTCTGCCTGCATTGCCACTTACAAACAATAAGACAGAGAGACAGATTCTAAAAAAAACAAACAAACAAACAAACAAAAAAAAACAAAAAAAAACAAAAAACCTAGGACATCTCGTTTATTTTGGTTTAATTTTTTCATTTTAAAAAATCATTAAAAATGACATTGTCCTCTAATTTTTGCTCTATGTAGCAGCTGCCATTGTCAAGCTGTTGTCTTTGTTACACATCTTTGTGAGAGCGACTGCAAAACCCCCATGTTTGGGGATTTTTGTTTGTTTGTTTTTAAATGTGACAGCTTTCTTTTAGTTTGAGGCAGACTCTAATGGAGCCCCTCTTTTTAACCCTTATTTCCCTTTTAAAAAGTTTCACTCCTGAAGAAGGAAAGAGCCAGATGCTCAGCTGGAAAAACTGAAAAAGTTTCATGTAATTTACACCAATTAAAACTGTGGGGTTTGGAAATTATGCCTACAGTCTCTGTATGGATTATATATAATGGTGCTTTAAATGAGCTACTGTTAAAATGGTACTCAACATACAAACAATAACTGATCTTTTTTTTCTTCGGTTGAGATCCCTTAGCATGTTTTTATTGCAAGGTTGGCTATGTTTCCAACACATAGGGGAAAAGCTGCTTTTTAATACTTTTTTAACTCTTTTCCAAGGTTAAGGGCAGAAAGTGAGGAAGGAAGATTATCCAGCTAAAACTGGACAGCACAGGGCTCTGAAGAGATCCTGTTTTGTGTTCAGACACCTGAGCTTTGTGAACAATATGGCAATAGCAGATATCTAACATCAAACTCTCATGACACAAATATTTATTGATGATTGTTCTCTCTATTTATTTTTTCTGACAATGAACCTAACTGAGAAATCTGATTTTCAGAGGTTAAATATTTAACTTTTTTGTGTTCATCTGAGCCCTGGTCGTACATTTTAGGGCTGTTACATTTGTGGGACCCAAATTCCATTGTTACATCTTCAAATTGCAAAAAAAATCTGTATTTCTGTGTGGGAAACAATTTTTGTAGCTTCTTATATGCTGATCCAAATGAATCCATCACAAATATAAACAATTTGAATTTTTAAGTTGGATGTGTACATTCCCACCTGAGATTTGAAAGGTCCCAAGGAGCATTTTTTCTTTATATTGTAAATATACGAATCCAAGGACAGCAACACTCGGACTCACTAGTTAGAACTAAAATGACATGGGATGGATCATGGATCTCAGTCTAGATTCTTCCATCACTCTTTCCTCAGTCTATATTCTGTAACTGATCTATGTTCCATTACATGCTAAAATGTACACAGCTCTGAGAATTCTCTACAAAAAACCTTGCAATCAACAAAGTACAAAAAAAAAATGTATTTTCTAGAATCACACTAGTTGCTGAAAATGGTTCTCTGCAGAATCCCACAGACAGTTTATACTGACATGATTGAGTGGGGATAAAAAATAGTGTGCAAGGGGGAAATTGAACTTTATTGGCATTTAATTTCATAATATACAAATTTTCAGTCTTAGGGCATGCACCTCCACTATTTGAAACTTTTTAAACTTCCTTTCTATATCAACTAGGTTTCCTTCAACTGGAAAACAAGAAAACTTCTATGTTCATTGCATAAAATAAGGCCAAACTGATTTTTTTCAGTGTCCCAATTAAAAGTAACTTTTTTATATAAAATATAACTCAATTTCAAAGGTGTCCCTCATGAGAACCATCTGAAGTTTCTGCTTCTAGCTATGAAATCTACTTACAGTGTTTTCTGAAGCACAAAGGTCTGAAGATCTGTTTCCTCCTCTTTGTAGCAAAAAGAGATTTTTAACTGACTTAACTTAATTTTTGCTCCCCCAATATGAGGTTAATTTTAACCTGGACATGCATTTATAAGTTCAAATCTGTCTGCACCCACAGTGATGGTAGTTATAAACTGTATAAACTGTAATAAACCAAACACATCTCTGCATGTGTTATCTGTGTATGGATATATATGCTTATATCATTTTAACAAGATTGTTGAATGAGAAATCTATGTATCCCTTTATTTTTGATGTCTTGGGTCTCAATAAAAAACTAATCGTATCCATTATGTATATAGCAAATCAACTCCTATTTACAAGAACACATATATATTAATCATGTTGCATGATAGAGTGATTCCCAAGAATATAATCTTTTTATATATATAATCTGTAATGGGTAGCTCAGTTTACAGCTGATGTTTAATTAGGAGCTTGCAGTTGCAATAAACTTTTTTTTTTATTGCACTCAGCCAAGGTACAGTATAATGAAATGTAAGTGACCCAAACTAAATGGAAGCACTGAAGTAGATAATGTGGCAATATATCAAGTAAAATACACTGATTCTGCAGTCAGTTCATGCCCTAATGGCAGAAAAAGGGTTTGAAAGCCACTTTAACCATAAGTAGTGTGTTTATGTATTATTCACAGTAGCAAATAATTGCAAAATGTCAACATTTCATTTTCCTCTTAAGAATTTCTTTTGATTAGTGACCTAATTAACCATTAAAAAGCAAAAAAGAAGTAGGTATTTTTATTTTCAAACTGTGAATATGAGAAGCAGGAGTTTTGCTTACTAGAAAGTAATTTATGATCTCAAAATGTCACAGTCAACATTAGTAGTCTTTAAGTGATCAGAAATAAAATAAATAAAATAGCCTACTGTCTTCACCTTATGAAGTGTTATTTTGAATTATGTATGTATGCATTTATTGCTCGTGGTGACATTTCTTATTAACATGACACAAGAAATATAAATATTTCAACAATTGTCTAATTTATTTTCCTTTTTTTCCCTTTTTGCTTCTGTGTTTCACAGAAATTCTGAAAACTACTTGGAAGAACTAGTGGAAAGAGTCAGCCACAATCTGCATATACTAGTGTTAGGTGCTCTCAGCTGTGAGAGACCTCATGCTCAGCTAAGTCCTGTTTCACATTGCTATTACAATACACACAATGAAGTAAGGCTGGATTTAGGACCTAGTTCTTTCATCAAATGATAAATGGGGATAAAGAATTACAGATGTTCACTAGTTTCTTTAATATGATTACCAGCTACCTGCAGGTGGCTCTCCTTAATTTAACATGCTAGTAGACATTTTTATTATTGTCATTATTCTTTCCATGTTTGTGTAAAAGTCCCTAAGAGACTTTGGACCACAACTGCCCTGTTCTAGACTCCATGCAAATACAGAACCCCCAAAGATATCCCTTGCTGCAGAGCATCTATGAAATGAGACCAAACTCACAGAGCAACAAACATGACAGGAGAGATTAGATACTTGATCTATAAAATACGTCTGTATCTAGTTGCTGCACATGATGTCTACATAAACCCTCAGAAATCACTTCTCAGAGGTGTTTAAATTTCTTAGGAATTAATGAAATTGATTGATGATCCAGACTTCATCTCTGGGTATGAGCAGAATTATACTGTGTGTGAGCAGCTCTGCATTCAAACTTGTGAAGTTTCCCACTTCTCGCCATTAATGCCTTTTCTGAAAGAAAATCTTGTGTCACGTCTTAGCATACACCTTCCAAAATGCACTGCAGACAGACTACGTGGTCTTATTAGATAATTTCCTGGCATGTATGATCCTGAGATGTAGATCTCTTTTCTGTCAAACTACAGAGAATAATTTCATCCTGAGGCTCCATTCTTCCTCATAGAGTACTAATTCTTATATTATACAACTTTTGAGTTGCTTTTTCAGTGAGGTTTTAATAATTGTACTCTAAACAGAATATCCACAACAGATTGGATGGAGAAATATCTTTAAAGAGATAGTGCTTAGAGCTTGGCATACTGGTGAACTCAGTTCTGAACAGTTTTCTGTTCAGTTCTGTTAACTTCTAACCTCCCTGTTGTTTTGGTATACATTTCTTTGTTCAGCCATAATGAAATTATTTGGTTATCTAATTCAAGCTGGAACTTTCATAGAATTCAATAAGTTTCATATCAAGAATAAGTCTTGTTCATCATCACTTAAGAAGTCCACAGATCAACAAAAATCTAAAATATTTTCTCCTGGTGATATTTCTTTCAGGGCTAGAGATGAAAATCCAGGCACCTATTTAGAAATTAATCCATGATTTAGTTCATATGAATCCAGTGTTTGCAGGTTGTGGACTAGTGGTCTCTTAAGAAGTTTACACCTGAGATTTCTGGTAGGGTTCACCATATGCCAGTTATGTAGTAAAAATATTACTCCTTCTCCCATTATGCAAACATTGTTGTGTGGATAAGCCAGTACACTCTGGGCTTGTCCACGCACATAAGATAAAATATAAATGACTTTCTGTCCAGAAACAAAAAATAAACACCATTTCATCTTACCATATTTAGCTTTTGATTAAAATATAAAAACAGAGAAAAAATAGTGAACCAAACCTCTAAGAGTAAATTTACTAGTTTGACAAGTCCCCAGAATAAAGGAGAAAGAGAGGCCCACCAAAATAAAATGAGTTTATTAAAAAAAAAACTTAAAACATTTTCACCTGATGTTTATTGACTCCTAGAGAGTTCAAAATAAAAATTCACAGCTCACTGCTCTGAACCATAGTTAAAAGAAATATGCATATGTGTACCGGGTTTGTCCGGGACAGAGTTCATTTTTCTGTCTATTCACTTCATGGCTGAGCACCTGCCTACCCATGGGAAGCGGTGGATGAATTCCTTGTTTTGCTTCTCTTGTGTGCACTGCTTTTGTTTTACCTGCTAAACCGTCTTTATCTCAGCCCACAAGTTTCCTCATTTTCACTTTTCTGTTTCTCTCACCCAAGCCCAAAACAGGGAGAGTGAGACTGTCTGCGTGGGGCGGAGTTGTCCTTTGGGGTTAAATCAAGACGATATCTATCAGAATTTTGTGAGGTTTAACTTGTTACAGCATATTGCTGCACTAACTGACCATTAATGAAGTGAACATACTGCTAGAGGTAAAGAACATTAGTTTAAATTGTATTCCTTCAGGTCTATGTTAATGCACAGACCTTGTGTTTGCTGCAGGAGGAATAAACGTGAATTGCTGTGATTCATCTAATAAAGCAAGCCAAGCTAACTTAAACATGTGTTTTACTACGTATCCATTAAAGGATTGACAATCTAAGCATGGTTTGTAGATGTCTGTGAAAAAAATATCCTGGATTTTAAGATAACTTTAATTATTTCAACTACTCTATTTATGTTTGGTTTAGGGGAGGTGGGGAGGAATAAGCATCAAAGAATCTTGTTTAAATTACCAAATCTCATCAGTATCTTCTATGTTAAGTGACTATTTAATGACATAACTTTGCAATATGTGGAAAGAATCTCAGATCACTTAGTTCCTTAGGTCATTTAGGTCAGTGAGTTCCTATTAAAATCAGGTGTATACTATTATTAAATGTCCAGTTTACATATAAGAATTTCTCAAAGCTTTTGTTTTAGGTAAGTTTTCTTTCTTGGAGTGGACTAGGGAAAGAACAAAGCAAATGAAAAATTCCTAATAAATGAATCATAGAATCACTTAGGTTGGAAAAGAACTTTAAGATCATCAAACCTCAACATTTAACTAATGTTGCTAAGCCCACCACCAAACCATGTCCTTAAGCACCACATCTGCATGTTTTAAATGGATGGTGAATATACTGCTTCCCTGGGTAGCCTGTTCCAAAGTTAAATAAATCTTTTACCAAAATAATTATTTCTAATATTTCTAAAATTTAAACTTAACCTTCCCTGGTGCAACTTGAGGCCATCTACTGTCATCTTATCACTTGCTATTTGAGACAAGAGACCGACTCCCATCTTGCTACAATCTCCTTTTGAGTGGTTTGCAGAGAGCAAGAAGGTCGCCCCTGAGTCTCCTTTTCTCCAAGCTAAACAGCCCCAGCTCCTTCAGCTGCTCCTCATATGACTTGTGTTCCAGACCCTTCCCCAGCTTTTTTTCTCTTTGGACCTGCTCCAGCACCTCAGTGTATTGAGTAGCAAAGAATGAGGTAGGTAATATGAAGAATAAAGAGACAAAAAATGTTATGTTTAAGGATAAGCAGAGAAAAGTGCAATGTCAGGTAAAATTTCTTTTAAAGTGTATACATACACCTGCACATACCTTTATATCTGCTGCCCTAAAAACTTGTTCCCCTTCCAGTGCCATAATGCGTAGTCTCCTGAGTTGTACCAGTTTATATGCCTAAAGGACCTTGGAAACTGAATCACTCAAATGTTTTGTTCTGAATTGCTTGAAGGGGGGGAAATGAACAAACAAACAAAAAAGCTATGTGCCTGATGCACAGTTTATAACTGGAGAGCAACAATAACCGTTTATTTTAATGCAGACATTTCATCCTGGTCCAGCACAGACTTCCCACGGGACTGCAGCTTCCTTTGGGCATCCATCTGCTCCAATGTGGGGTCCTCCATGGCCTTCAGGTGGATTTCTGCTCCCCCATGGACCTCCATGGGCTGCAGGGGCACAGCTGCCCCACCATGGGCTGGAATGCTCCACTTAGAACCTCTGCTCCAGTGCCTGGAGCACCACCTGCCCCTCCTTCTGCACTGACCTGGGTATCTGCAGTGCTCTTTCTCTCACACAACCTCACTCCTCTCTCTGGCTGTAGTTGCCATTGCACAGATTTTTTTTCCCCCACATCTTTACCCCAGAGGTGCTTCCACCACTGCTGATGGGCTTGGCCTTGGCCAGCACCAGGTCTGTCTTGGAGACACCTGGCATTGGCTCCATTGGGTGAAGTTTCTTGCAGCTCTTCGCATAAATCACCCCTGTAGCCCCACTGCTACCTAAACCTCATCACACAAACCTAATACAGGCATGCACATAAGAAAAAAAGCTTAGGATATAAGCTCCCAAATCCCTAAAGGGCATAGTCAACTCCCAGAAAGTGGATCTAGGATAGCAAAGGTGGTCTCAAATGAATGTGTGTGAATCGTTCCCTATTTGAAATGCAAAGTTCAGCTTTTTGTCTCTCTGCTTACCAAAAGAATTATTCTCTGTATGTCAGGCATGAACAAATTTGGCAGTTTGGGAAGAGTCCCAGGAAACAATAGGTGCAGAAAGATGCTGCAACCTGAGCTTGGAATGAAAAGAGTGAGACAATGGTGATAGGAAATGATGGCTTCAAATGAAAAATCACTGAGATTATACTGTGATATCCAGAGGGGTAGAAGAGGTGCAAACAGCAGATTGAAGTACATTTTCACTGAAGTACAGACTTTGATAGAAACCAAAACATTCATATAGGTTTCTTGATTTTCAGAAATCTTTTGCTGGGAAAGTCTATGAGATTCAAGCTACTTCGTTACTTCTGATGAGAGAAAGTGTGAGAGAGAGAAAGAGAAAGTAAGGGGAATGAAGACTTAGCAATATTTTAAAGATTTTGTTTATTTTTCTTTTAGAAATGCACAGAAACTTCAGAAATTTTTTGCAAATATGTATTGTTATCCCTTCTGGATAGAGGTATTGTTACAGATTATGACCTTTTACTCACTTTAAGAAACAAAGAAAATAACTGCCAGATGTCCAGAAAGGACCATTCTGATCTTTGAGTCTGACCTCATGCAAAACACTAACATAGGGTTTCCTTGAATTTATTACTGTTGCAAGTCCTACAGCTTTGCTTGAACTAGAGAATTATGTTCAGAAACAAAACAAAAGAAAACAAGAAGAAGTTTTAAATACAATTCTCAAAATACGTTGAGATTTTATTTTATTTTTTTTTAACAACTTGGTCTGGACATATTTCTTTGTCTGAATACAACAAAATATATCTTCTTAATGTAGAAACATTCAATGTGTGTGAACTGCACAGTGCTGAGATGGCTAATTGATCCCAGCAAAGACTTTGAAAAGGACTGGAACAACACAAACCAGATCATTAGTAAAAGAACCATAAGTGGTTACTTCTCTAAAGCTCATCTTTACAGTTCCGTTACACTGGGAGATGTCTACAAAGAACAAAGCTTTCCAAAATTTCCCCACAACACTGTTAAGACAATGGGCCTCTACAGTAAACCTGAGCTGTCAGCCAGAAACCAGTGGACCGTTTCAAGTGCTTTGCTTCCATTCTTCCTCTGCTGCTCAAAAACATACACTGTCAAGCAGGTCTGCGTGCTCCCAGCCTGATTTAAGACACACACACACACAGAAAAAAAGGTTATATTAGTCACAGGATGGGAAAAAAGTAGTATACCCAGCTGATATGTCCACTGCAACTGCTCAGAGCCTGTAATTTGAGATTTACAAAAAGCTAATTTACAAGCTTTGACCAGCCAGTAATATTTCTGGAGTAACACTTCATCCATAGTTTCTGAGGACTTACTCTAAAGGAGGAAATTCCAGAACAAGACCCCCAATCACTCAACCAAGGTTTTCAAAGGCAATTGCCACCACTTCCCAACATGTGTTTGACATGAGCTAGATCCTCAATTTACTGTTTAACCAATCAGGTGTGATAGAAGCAACAGGAAAATTTTCATCCCATAAAGCAGCTCAAGCTATTTGGAAAGCTGAAGACATGAATAAGAAGTTGCAATAGTCTTTAAGTGGACCAGAAACACGAAGAGGAACAAATGTCTATTTAATGCCCTGCTCATCCAGGTTAGTCAAGGAACAGTCTAAGCCCAGGCCTTTTGTAGTGCTATTTGCTAATGTTCAGGAACAAATAGTGACAGGGTTTCAGAAATGCCTTTTCTTTGACCTTATGTAAAGCCAATTTGCTAAGATGAGTAGTTCTTTTGGTATTTATTAGTGCTTCTTCTATTTCAATTTTATGCTGTGTAGAAAGCAAACGACAGTACAAGAAAGTCAAAACTGTTCAGGTGGAAAAGCAATGAAGGCAGGAGAAAAGGAAAAAGCCACCCAGGTAGAGGTATCGTAAAAGACAGGATTTTGGTGTTTTCTTTCTCAGTCATTGTTTTTTTTGAAGGTCATAATTCCTGTGTTCACCCACAAGCCTTTCGACATATATAGAGAGAGAGCAAGACAAAGCTTGTATGAAGTTTTAAATAACAGATATTTCCTCTGATGGAGGACACCTCTGACTCAAACCAAGGCCAACTTTCAAGTTAGAGACCACTTCAGAGTTGGATAAGGGTGTTCAGGGTTATATCCAGTCAGATTTTGAATATCTCTGAAGATGGAGATTCTATGGCCTCTCTTGACAACCTCTTCCAGTGTTGAGGTAACTCCTTGATTTAAACATTTCTAGTGATGAAAAATCCAGTATAACCCTTGACATGTCATTCCTACACATTGTTCATTACATTTCCTGTTAAACCTTAGTTTTATTTATAGTTCAAATTTCTCCAGCTTCAACTCGCACATACTCAATCTTATTTTTATTTTTTCTGCTGAACTCTTTTATTCAAATTCTACTTCTCACATTTATAAGAAACATATTTATAAACTATGGTCATGTCACCCCTATTTATAAGCTGAATAGATCAGGTACCTTGAATGTCTCATGATGAGGCATATTTAATCCATTAGTCATTTGTAAGGCTTTTCTCAGAAACCTGTCTTGGTTTTGCACATTGTTTAAAATTTGGCCATGAAAAGTAGATACACTTTTTCAAGTAACAATTGTAACTATTTCAAATAAAGAAATAATATACATGTGTAGCTTTTTCAGCTTTTAAGTCAAAGCTTTCTTAATTCCACTTTTAGAGCCCAGACACAATTCTTTCAGGGGCTGAACCTGTTAGATGACAAATACCAACAAAAAGGGCTGATCAATTCCCTACTCTCATTCCACGTACATTGTACTTTTCAAGAACACATTTGACTTTTTATACAGTAGGGGGTACTTGTCATTGCATTTTGCAATCTGGCTTCCAATATGATGGATCAAAAATTCATACAAGGTCACTATAACAACAACGACAATAATAAATTCCATCAATGTATAAATCAGGAACCTCTGTGGTGAAGTAGTGACATTCAATACACAGAGAAGCGATTTCAGAAACATTCACTAAATTTCATAAGCTTGTGATTAGAGCAAGAGACCTGGATCATTCCTCTGAGATTCCAGGGAAAAGACTGGCATAAGGAACTATAGTCAAGCGAACAGTTGCTCTTTTAACACATGTGCAGACAAGTTTCTGAATAAAGTTCACTGATGTTCTCAGTCTTCTCTGGGGGCTTATTTATAACCTCAATCTGAAATTAAGCACAACTGAAAAGCCTGATAGTTAACCCAGGGCTAGTAGTGACAACAACATTCTAACATGGTTCTGCAGCCACGTTCTTTGTACCTGTGGCCCAATGATGCAAGGATGTGCCAGTAGTTCCCTGTGCCAGGCAAGCAAATCTTCACCATTTCCAGGGTTTGGGCTATTTTCTTTTTGGGATATACTGTGCCATTTTAACAGGCCAGGCCATTTTGAGATTGCTTTAGTATTTCCAAATATTTCTGTACCAGACCAGGAACAGAGAGCCTTTCTAAATCTGAGTATCATCTGAAAAGATATTCACAGTTCTCTCTGAGTTAAAACATTATTTGGAGTAAAATAGAAAGTGCCTAGTGGATCAAAATCTTTCCTGTATCAGGAAACCCAAGTTCTAAATGTGTGTCTCAGAAGCAGACATGAACTCTGAATACCTTTCCCAAGCCCCACCAGAGATATTTGAAGAGTCAAGTTTTCTTTACTGCTGCCTGTGTTCACTTCTTATAAACTCCAGCAGAAGTGTGGAGAGCCCAGCAGCGCAGAAAATTGAGCCTCAGCCAGTCTCTGAAGAACTGACGCAATCAGGCCACAAGCTCCTTTTTAAACAAGGCTTAGCAATGACCCATAAAAGGAGATCCCTTGTCTCTGACATACAGCCTCAGTAAATTCTGCTGTCAATTAAAAGTAAAATGTATTAAAAATAAAGTTATGTAAAAAAAAAAGTGTTAAATGTGGTTTGGTTTGGTTTGGTTTGGTTTTTTTTAACTTTTTTCTGGAATGATTGTGGCATAAAAAAGAAAACTTTTCTAATTTGGAAAGCTTAACCCTGGTTCCTTGCTTATACCCTCCTCTGCCACACACACATACTTGTATTTAATTGGGTTTCAGACAGTTCAATACAGCAGATAAATTTCTTCTTGCAAAGTGTTGCTTGATGACATTTTTTAGTAGCAAAGCATTGAGAAAGTTTATGTACAGAGAGTTAAGGGAAATGTGACTGTGTTGGACACAATAAAAGCCCAGTTTAGTTCACACACTCTTTTACACAGGTTGCTATTACTTTGAAAAGCTTCTGGCATTCTGTAGACAATAAGAAGGTCATAAAATCCGTTTCTTTCTGAAAACCATGCAGTTTAAAACTTTCTGTATGAGAGAAGCAGAAATCTTCCACAGCTCTACCTAATCTTCCCCAGAGGACAAATGTATTGTCATTTCAAACCTATTAGTGGGCACTTTCAGTGCAGATGGGGAGCGTTGGGAGACAGTCAGCCTGACTACACATAGCCTCCTTCCCCAGCCAAAAAAACCCCTCATAATCCTGAGAACATCCCACAGTGGATAGAGCATGAAAGGGGGCTGATATAATCCAATCTCTGTAACTGAATAGCTCTTAAAGATTTACGTATTTTTTGATTCCCGAGAACTACCAACATTTCTGGAATTGGAGTTTAGCATACGGTTATTGAAATCTGCAACAGCAGCTGTGTTAATAAATTGTTTTAGATCTTGACCTATGTGTATAGATTTATTTTCTACTAAGCAGTTCAACAGCTTTCCATTAGCTATTCTATAATTTAGCATACAGGACAGTAACTCCATATAATATATTATATATTCTATACCTAACACCAAGAGGTGAATCCAAATCATAAGCTTCCAGGGAATCTATAGCTGAAATCCATATCTTTTTCTTTTTCTTTTTTTTTTTTTTTCTCAGAAGAGTCTATTTTTGGTCAGTTAGACTGATTTGTAGACACACTAAAGCAAAAGGTCAGCACAATTCTGCATATATTTGTATGTTGAACCAGAAATCTCTCTATAAGAAGTCCTCTCATTTTTGATTATGCTTGTTCTTGGTAACACAGGCATAGCTTAATTCATTCCAGTGGAGTTACATTCTCTTACGAAAGCAGTGAATTTGGTCCACCAGCTGCAAGATCAGCTGTAATGTATCAGCATCCTTTATCTAAAAGATTTGTTGTCTGGATGTTTATGTTGGGGAAAAAATCAATTAGAAAGGATGTCTATATGATTAATCTTTAGTTCATTTTATCAAATGAGCAAATTATCAATCATTTTAATTTAAAAATAAACAAACATTGAGTATCTTTGTCTTGTAAATGTGTTCTTTTTCAACAAAAATTGCTGAGTACAAAGTACTAAATATTATATTGAAGTTCTATAGCCTATCACACTTTCAAAATAGATGATCCTAGTAGAAATGAGTCTTAAAAATATGCGAATCTATGAATGCATTATGTAATTTTGCATCAAATACGTATAAAGGTGTGATCAATTTTGATCAGTTGTTGGGGTTTTGTTCTTTCTGTTTGTTTAAAAGCTGGTGGAATCATGAGAATCCCTGAGAAGCCCAGATTTCAGCAAGAGAATTTCTTCTGGATTAAAGGTAAGTAAAGTGAGGCAAATACATATTGCATTAGCTCAGAAACCACACGTACACAGAAAGATGCTATCCATAGCTGTCCATGGCACAGATTGTCTTGTTTTGTAACAGGTTGTTGTAAAAGTGAATATTTCTCAGAAGGGACATCATTTTGAATCCAGCACTTTCCCCTATCTATGTAGTCACATGAAGTCAACAAGACTTTAACACCTTTTTGCAACGTTAAACCTTTTATCAAACTTAGTTGACAGGTTATCAGGCAAGAGTGGATGCAAGAAACCAGTAGTACAGAATCACTCATATTTGTTTTCTGTAGAAAGAAAAAAAAAAAACCTGAACTGTGACAATTCTCTGACACAATTTTCAGGATAATTCATAATTTTGCAAAGACACAATTTTCAGGGGTGAGCTTAAATAGCATTACCTATAACATAGTCAGCATTGCTGTTTATATACCACTTCTTATTTTTTCTCCCCAAGGGTATTCTGTCTTGATAGTGTTACACGTAGTTTTTTGAAAAATCCCTATAAAACCTAACAGACCATGATAAACTTGCTACAGGATTTTCAAAACCAATACATACTGCAAGGATGCAATTTTCTGCAAAATTCTGTATAATAGCTTAACAATTCCATGGAAAGATGTCCTTTACTGCATTATGCTGTTTCTCAGAAAATCTTTTATATAAACTCTACTCTTGTCCTTCTTGTAAATCCTGTTGTGCCAGAACAAAATAAAAGAAGATTAACTTTATATGGCATCTTACATCTGGATAAGTCAAAAATCATATTAGGAACTACCTACCACCATGAATGTAACCATATCTGGTGTGAAGGGTGTGCAGGCTCACCTTGTATGAAAGTGCACGAAAAAATACTCTGCACATGTCAATGCATAGAGGCAGATTTAGATAAAGAAGATTATATTAGCACTGCATTTGGCAAGATGTCCTTCTGGATCTGTGGAAGCCAAACTAAGTAAGAACGAGTTAGAAAAACATCTTTCAGGAACTATTTGGCTGTGATGCTTTCTACTCTGGAGTAGGACATGGTAGGACTTGATGTAATTGTTTGCTGCTTCAGTTTTATGTAGTAATTGAATATGGAACGAGAGGTAAATTTGAAAAATATTATGGCTAGAATGGATTTACAATGAAAAGACTGCCCATACTACTGATCAGTTTTTATGTAGGCTGAAAGTTGGTTTCCACATATGTTCTAGTATGGTCTGGCCTGGCTTTGATCTTGAAAAAAGAACTAGTCAGGCTGTGCCTATAATCAGTATTTAACTTGACATGTTGTCATTTAACATGACACTGTTGAAATTAATCTTACTACCATTCCCATGTACTAGGCTTAGTTTAGTGTCACCAAGCAGTCTCAGAGCACATGAATGAGATTCCTTTGGGAGGGTGGGAAGAAAAGAAAAGGAAAAGGAAAAAAAAAGAAAAGAAGAAAAAGAAAAAGAGAAGAGAAGTTCAGAGAAGTTCAGAGAAGTTCAGAGAAGAGAAGTTCAGAGAAGTTCAGAGAAGTTCAGAGAAGAGAAGTTCAGAGAAGAGAAGTTCAGAGAAGAGAAGAAAAGAGAAGAAAAAGGAAAGAAAAGAAAAAAGAAAAGAAAAGAAAAGAAAAGAAAAGACAAGAAAAGAAAAGAAAAGAAAAGAAAAGAAAAGAAAAGAAAAGAAAAGAAAGAGCAGAGACGCGAAGGACGAGAAGGAGAAGCGAAGGCTAAGAGAAGCGACGAGAAAAGAAAAGAAAAGAAAGGAAAGGAAAGGAAAGGAAAGGAAAGGAAAGGAAAGGAAAGGAAAGGAAAGGAAAGGAAAGGAAAGGAAAGGAAAGAAAGAAAAGAAAAGAAAAGAAAAGAAAAGAAAAGAAAAGAAAAGAAAAGAAAAGAAAAGAAAAGAAAAGAAAAGAAAAGAAAAGAAAAGAAAAGAAAAGAAAAGAAAAGAAAAGAAAGAAAAGAAAGAAAGAAAAGAAAGAAAAGAAAAGAAAGGAAAGAAAGGAAAGAAAGAAAAGAAAAGAAAGAAAAGAAAGAAAAGAAAGGAAAGAAAGGAAAGAAAGAAAAGAAAAGAAAGAAAAGAAAGGAAAGGAAAGAAAGAAAAGAAAAGAAAAGAAAAGAAAGAAAAGAAAGAAAAGGAAAGGAAAGAAAAGAAAGAAAAGGAAAGAAAAGAAAAGGAAAGAAAAGAAAAGAAAAGAAAAGAAAAGAAAAGAAAAGAAAAGAAAAGAAAAGAAAAGAAAAGAAAAGGAAAGAAAAGAAAAGAAAAGAAAAGAAAAGAAAAGAAAAGAAAAGAAAAGAAAAGAAAAGAAACGAAAAGAAAAGAAAAGAAAAGAAAAGAAAAGAAAAGAAAAGAAAAGAAAAGAAAAGAAAAGAAAAGAAAAGAAAAGAAAAGAAAAGAAAAGAAAAGAAAAGAAAAGAAAAGAAAAGAAAAGAAAAGAAAAGAAAAGAAAAGAAAAGAAAAGAAAAGAAAAGAAAAAAAAGAAAAGAAAAGAAAAGAAAAGAAAAGAAAAGAAAAGAAAAGAAAAGAAAGAAAAGAAAAAAGAATGTACAGAAACTCTATGCACCGACCTTAGATAACAGTAGTTCAATCCACAGGATACAACCGGTCCTGGAGTGATGGAATTGCCTATAATGCATGTGGCCATATGGTCACCCACACCAACTGTTTTTCCTTGGATATAGAGTCCTATTGCACTAGTTTTAATGCAAATATATCTTCTGAAAAGTTTCTGTATAGGTTAATGGCCTTTCGATGCAAGGAGGATAGAGTTGAAATGCAATAGATTCTCAGGTAGGATAATAGACGTGTTCTTCTGGACTGAAAATAAGTGTAATACAGTGATCAAGGACCTCAGAGAAAGCAGAATGTGACTACAAAAATTCCATTTATTTCCTTGGCCCTGGCAGAATCTGATCTGTAAGATATTTGTGTTTCAATCCCCTAATAAATGTTAAAGAAAAGAGGACTCATTATTAATGATGTAACATACTAGTCAGAGCTCAAATTAATTGTACTCCTTTTAGAATAAGCATATTTTAATTACAGAAAATTAGAATTAATGCTATATATTTTTGCAAAGAATTTTCATTAGGCATGCTGCATAACTTTTAAAGCAACACAAAATAAATATTGCTCTGCTACAGCATTATTTTTAGCAATGAAGAATCCAATGAATCATTATATTTTGTGATAACTGATCAGTGGTTTACAATTATCACTTCTTTTTCCTATTTTTTTTTAAAATTATGATTATTTTTTTCTAGAGTTAGTCTTTCAAAAACCACAGTGAACTGTCTGTCACTGGTATTGAATAAATTATAGAAATGATTCATTTTGTGACTATACCATCAGTGGTTGTCCGTGGTTATATCTTGGCCACAGATTATTAAACAATGGTAAATCATTGCCTACTGCGAATTTAAACAGCGATCCAGTTCTTAAGTTTTTAATTTCTCAAACCTTCCCAAACCTTTTTTTCTTTCTTTTTTATTTTTTCCCTTCTTTTTCTTTTTTTCTTCCCTTTTCTTCATCAAATACAAATACTCCTGTGAAGGTCTACTTGGGCTGTAGCTTTATCAGATAAACACACTGGGTCAGTGTCTGCTTTTGGAGCTGGCAATTTCAGAGGGAAGAGAGACTTTACAGGACCAGCTTTAGCCTCTTGCTTCTTTTCTCCTGCTTTACTCAAGCTGTGGTACCTAGGGGAGTTTCAGCTAATAGAATTTATGATACTTTCAGTATTTTATTGCCTTTTATTGCCTCAGCAGTGGGCCAGGATCTCGTTGTGTCATGAGCTGTACAAAGCTGTTACAATCTGAGTACGAATTAAGCTGGTTGTGCACAGCTTCCCTGTCCTTATTGGTGTTCCAAAATTGAACTAGGAAAAAAAAAAAAAAAAAAAAAAAAAAAAAAAGTGGACAAATCTTGATGGTAACATTTCGGTTCCAGAGGATCCAAATTCACATGCATTATACACAAGGTTGATTCACACAGTTATTTCAGAGGAGTTGAAGCTGCAAACTAAGGGAAAATACAGACCAAGATTGGGAAAATAATGTAAATACTGTCAGCAGGAACATTTGCCTGAGCCACAAGAAGTTGCATAACTCACTGATTCCCACTTTTACTCAGTGTCTTTATTGTGAATGCCTTTGCTTCCCTTGAGTTTAATTGCTACTACTGGGCAATGGCTGGTGGAGGGTCTTTGGTGTTTTAGCCACATATTTATGTCAAATGTTTGTGATTACCCCTCCTGGCATCATGTTTCAGTCTCAGTCCAAGATGCCCAAAGCATTGATACATATGAATTAATTCAGACCTTGAGATTCTACATGAAACAGTGTTGTACACTTGCCACATGTTTTTCTAACAAAATCAAACAGACTGCAAACAAAAGCCCTCACATTGTTTTGGTGGGTTTTTTTTGGGGGGGAGGGAGAGAATGCTGGTTTGTTTTGTTTTTTTTTTTTTTAATTCCTCATGCAAAGGAGTGATAGCTTAGTCATAGACAGTTTGGCAACTGAGCTTTCTAAAGATAGGAGATGCAATAGATGTTCAAAAAAATAATATATACATATGTATATATATATATATAAAAATATATATATGCATATTTCCCAGACAAACAACTGTATTTGTACATTAATTCAGAAATCTGAAAAGAAGCCATTAAGTATAAGTTTCCCAAAACAGCCAAATGTTGACTCCTACTCTATTTCCCAGGATGTTGAGGTCCATTTCATAGTGGGAAGAAAATGAGGAACAAAAAAATTTGCAATTTTGTTCTTTTTGCATTTAGAGTTTGAGCTTTTGAACTTTTACAGCTAACACTATGCACTTGTATGAAACATTAGGTACTCTCATTTTTGTCTAGCCTTGTGACAATAGGTATGGACTTACTCTGCCTTATGCTGCTTGTCTAGAAAGTAGTTACATGCCCTAAACCAGTTCACTAGTCTATAGTCAATGAAAAAAGAAAAATACTTCTAGAAGGGTCTGGTTCTCATCAAAATCTGAGTGAGTAAGGTAACATAAAAATCACCTTCTGCATGTAGCGTCTTCTCTTTTCAACAAAGACTAATTACGGAGTCTTATAGGAAACCAAACCAAACCAAAACAAAACAAAAACTCACAAAGATAAATAACAAACAAACAAACAAAACCTATGGCAGGTTTAAAGCTAAGGAAGAGCAATCCTGCTTTTTTTGAGTGTCTTTTAATAACTTAAAATAATACTGATGCTTCGAAATACTATTCGTTGTTAAATCTGAAATTCATAAGGTTGGAAATTAGTGGTATATTAAAATTAAATGTTTCTCTAGGTCTTTCTTTCAAATATTTATGTTGCAGAAGAAAAGCAGAGAGAACACAGAACAATCCATAGGTCTTGAAAGATGAAATCTGTCTCTAATATGAAAACTGCTACTTAATACACTATAGTTATTGCAGTAAAAGAAGAGCTCCATGTCAGGATTCTGGGCCAGAATAACTGATAAGTGATGTGGATACATGAAGTTAAAAAAATGGATTCTATCCCAGGAAATTAAAAAATTATCAGTAGACATCCATTTTAGACATTAAAAAGAAAGCTGAAGTTGACTTTGATTGACACAGTAGGAGTACTTATGTATATGATAGATGGGGAGCACCTTTGTAGGGATCAGATGGATGTACAACCAGATGTAGCAAATAGACAGATACAGCTATTAGGAAGGACCAAGAGGTACAGATAGACAACTAATTAAAGTAGATGGACAGCCAGATAGTTAAAAGAAGAATAAGGATGTGACAAACAGACAGGTAACTAGAAGGGACTTGGGTATAAAACTTAATATCACCAGTTTATCTTTATCTGTCAAGTAGTATCCCATCTTTAGGGAAAGGACAGCTGTTCTCCTTTTGTTCCATATAGTTCATCTAGATCATCTTGCTGTACAAACCTTCAATCAAACCTTCATCCTCAGCTCTGACAAAATTACTGCAAGGATGACTTTGGCCCAGTTATGCAGTGTTCAAAATCAGAACTTTCTGTTTTGCATGAGCATGACACCAGGTGAACCAATGTGAGAGTGATAGGAAGGACAAATAAGACAGCACACTGTGACCCCCTTATTAAGAATTCTTCAATTAAGTATTCTTTTCACAGTAATATTTTTTTCTTTAAATAAATCTGAGGTATCTTTATAACTTTAATCTCAATAGTTTTCTGCATTAGCTTGATATGCATATCAAAATGTGTACTACTTCTTAAATTGGTAGATAGAGCAGGTTTGCCATTAACATTTATGCATTTAAGTTTCATAGTCATGTGCTTGGAATACATTTCTCCTTCAAAGATTTGTACGGCTTTCAGCTTGTAATTTATTGCTGGGTATATTAGGTACACTGAGTCCTTCTGATTCACAGCTTTCTAATCGGCTATTTAGAGTTTACACCAAGCAGAAAATCAATGTATTCAATATGTAGTAGCTCTCTCGTTAACTCTAGTCATTTGCTTAAAGAGTAATGTTGAGCTTATAATTGAAATATGGTCTAAACCATGCATTTTAATTTAAAATAAAAAATCCTTGAAATATTATTAATTTAATCCTTTTTTTTCTCTCTTCTCTCTCCCCCTCTAAAGGACATATTTATTTCAGTCCCTGCTTTGGGATCCTAATTCAATGGCTGAGTAGGATTTCAGAATAATAACATTTTTTATTTCATACAGCATCCTACAGAAATCTTGAAACACTTTGTAAATATTCTGTTGAAAAGCTGACACTTCTGGGGTATGAAACATAGCATTTAGAAGCATCCAGGAACATCTTACAGCATTTCGGCACCAGATATAAATACTTGATCCTAGAGAATAGTAGAGGTAGAGTTTATAAAAAGTTGATTGTACAGAAGTTTGACTAAGTTTCTAATTTGCCACAGGTGTTTTTTTGGTTGGTTGATTGGGGGTTTTTAGTTTGTTTAGCTTGGTTTAGGATTTCTTTTATGGAAAGGAAAGGAAAGGGAAAGGAAAGGGAAAGGAAAGGATAAAGAGAAAATGTTCTGAAAGTGGGAAACAAATACTAAGACATCCAATATGTTCAGATTGCTTAAATTTGTTTAAGTTGTTATTATTTAAATATTTTACATCCATATATTTAATTCTTAAGTAAGGAGTTTAGTGAAACTGCAGGATTGGGTTCTGATGTGATACAAACTGGGACATTTTCTTTGAAGTTAAATGAACTATACTGTTTTGCAGAAAATCAGCAGTTGAAACTGCTGTTCTGGCCTGTTGCCTCAGGTTGTGCAGATAAACACTTCATTTTAGATGCTGAAAACAGGGATTTAGGAACCCGACTAAAAGCTATAGGTATAGTTACAAATAGATAATAAAATAGAGTTTATATTTAGTCAGAAAATAAAAGGAAACAAATGTATAGAAGTAGGTAGGTACCTATATGCATTCCACTCTACTTTTATTTTTGTTATCTAGCAACAATTTACTCCCATCTCTGAGATTACAACTTGATTGTACAATGGTTGCTACATTAACTGGAACAGTCACATCACTGCCAGTTGCCCTGTAATTCTTTGTTACACAACTGCCCCAGAGGATCCTGAGTATAACGCCAAGAAAAGAAATATATATTTTTATTTATTAAGTTATTGTGTTTTCTTATCTGAAGACTCTTTTTTTTTTAATTAATATTTTAGTTGATGAAGTGTTAAAATGTTATTTTATGCTTCTTTTATGAATTGGAATTTACTCTCTGAGAGTAAAAGGTTACAAGCATTCTTAAAAATTAAAATAGTATGATAAAGAGTTTTGCTCACAAATGCTTGTGGGGTTTTTGATTTTTGTTTTGTTGTGGGGGTTTCTTTGTTATTTTGTTTTTTTTTTCTTTAGGTGATAGCTTTAACTCTCTTCCCAGTATATTTCTAACTGCAACAGAAATGTGTTAGTATTTCCCAGCTAGATACTACCTTAAGCCTCCACTTAGATATTACCTGTGCCTGAGGATTAGTTCCAATCGATATTTTACATTCTATAACTACACACTATTTTTAGATTTATTTCACCAGTTTTCTGTCTGTTATTTTTCTTGTTTTTACCTATTTTTTTTCTCTGTGAAATGACATACATCTTACAGCGATATTGCCAGTGGAAAGACCACTCTACAGCCTCCTCCTGTGTTCCCACTGCCTCCCAGACTCACAGACTTTTGCCTTCTCTTCCTGCAAAGAGCATCCTGAAATCCAGAAACTGAGCTTTCCCCTGTGCCGCTGAGGTCCTGACACTCCATCTGCATAGCTCTTATCTGTCCTGCACAGAAGGAGAGAGGGAGAGATGAGAGAGACTATTTGTTGCAGTTCAAAGTCAGGTATCTTTTATGTTTTGTTTTCCTCTCTCTTGCCCCCCTCCCTTCCCCCGTTTTTTTTTTTTTTTTTTTTTTAAATTCTGCTTCCCCCACCCCAAGATAAATAGAGGTAGAAAGGACAAGTGGTTTTGATTAGCATTTAAAATGTTGTCAATTTTTAATGGAAGTGCAACCTCCAACCATCAACTTTGCACAAACTGGAGACAAGGTTGCAAAATGAATGCTAATATCTTTGGCAGGCTTTGGCTGGATTGCCCTTTTGTGAACTTCCCTTGTTGTTAATTTGTTATGTCATCCCATATTAGCAGTTTTCTGAAGCCTAAACTGGTGAGAGTATCGGCCTTTAAGGAGCCAGAGTACATAAGAATTTGCTGCTACTGATATTATTATTTAGCTACACACAGTGCTTTGAGGTCTGGGTCCTTCAGCACTGTGCATCCGGCAGACCTAAATCTTGCCAGATGGTGTTTCCCCAAAGGGGCTTATCATTTAAGTGTAAAATGAGAGACAAGAAGTGAGGATGGCAAAGGGAGGAGGTGGAGAAGTATGCAGGTGAGATAATTCTACGTGACACGAGTTAGTTACATAAAGAAGAACCTACCCTTTCTGCAAGCACATGCGACTGGCTGCATAAGGGCTTTAGATGTATTTCTAACAAGCCATTACTGTGTAGAGTGAAAGAAGAATTTGAAAGAAGTGGTGACATGGCTTTGTAGGTATTCATGAAGATGTTCCCTGAGCACAGAGGGAGAAAATTGTAAATACGGTGTGGGAAAATTCGAGCAGTGGAGCAGCAAAGGTTGACAGTGCTGGCATTGCACTGAATATTCCATTATACTTGGAATATTCATTTTGTTATTGAGCTCCATGTGAAAAATCACAGGCTAAATTACCTTTTTCTGAGTGAATCACCTTTCTACTTGCCTGGAGTCTTTCTAATATGTGAAATAGTTCAGGCAGCTTCACAGAAGCTTCTATTAAAAATGAACCAAACACAAATATTTTGCAAAGTACCACAAAATGCATCTTTCCTTTACCCATGGAATTATACTAGTTGTCTATCTAAAAGTGAGGGGGGAAGTAAGGACAAATTAGTATATCATTCTATAAAATGAGCTATGAGTGCAATTTCAACTTTCTTGAAGTTTATTCTGAACATTAAATTGATCCATTTAAGCTCTACCTGACCACACAGTTCACCACAGGGATATCATTCTCACCTCTGTGGTACATCTCTACGTGTCTATGTGCATGTATGTGTACTTATACACAGTGCCTTTTTTCTGTAAAAAGGTCACCCTAACTCCATGGAAATGCAGCCAGTGAGGGTGTGCAGTGCAGTGACTGTTTCACTGTGCAGATCTTTACTGCTTGGAGAAGGAGCAGAGAATAATTCTGTATCTATCTGAAAGATGAAAGGCCCAACCTTGCAATCAGAGAGGCCCATGAAGGCACTATCTAGGCCTTTCTTTCTTTTTCCTTGCCAAAAAAATGTTGTACCTGTATGAGTTGAAAGCATGGATCACTCTAATACAGATCAGATATCAAATTAAGCTAAGAAAATGGGCCCATTTTGCAGTCTGAATACATGGTTTGCTATATTTTCTGCGTAGTTTTTAAAGAACAGAGCTACTCATACTACCCAACATACAGCTTGTGCATATAATCACACACTCTCTAGTTATGGATGCCTGTGTACCTGTCTGGATGAACCTGTCTGCATGCATCCCAGACTTTCACACAGAAGAGGAAGGAAGAGAAAAAAAAAATAAAAAAAAAGGAAAAATTAAAAATAAAGGTCATGAAATTTGATCATCTCCATATTTAAGGTTACTCTAAGCACTCTGCAAATAACAAGGTACTTTAATACTCTGCTTGCACTTTAGTCTCATTTAATATAAAACCTATGAAAGATTATTCCTGAAGTCATTATCTTTAACTGTTGAGAGCATAGATCATGCCTAAGTGACTGAAGTGCCAGGAGAACTCTCAACGGGATACTGCTGAAGATCTGATATATGTCTTTCGGTCTCCACTGGAGTCAAATGACGTGCAGAAGAGCAATGATAACTTTGAAGAATGAAATGTGTTCCACAGGCAGCCAGGATCGTGAGCCTAAGGCAAGCTTGGGATGACTGAACAATAGCGGGTAAAACACTCCTGATTTCCTAATGGTGTTAATGGAAATGTTGTGAGCGACTTGTTCTATTAATCCTGTTTGCTTTGTAGATTGTCTTCAGGGGTGGGACTGAACTACATCCTCGTGCTTTGCACTGGGAGCAGAGACCACAGTGATTATAAAGGGTTACTCAGTTTTTCTTGGTCCTGAACAAGTGGAAACCCCCTGAGATAGCTGACATTTCACAAAATGAATCCAGCTAATTCTGTCTAAAGGGGCTGAAATCTGTATAGTAGGAAATTCACAAGCAATAGGACAGAGAACTCATATTCTAGTGACAGGAGTTAGAAACTCAGTAAGCTTGAGAATAAGAATGTAGAGGAAAAAGTTGTTCATGAATGTGAAAGGAAGTTCTACCAAAAGATATTGACTGCATAATTTGAGCTCTGAGAATGACTTTACTTCACACGGCATAGAGGATGTAATATTGTTCACCTGGATCAAAGAGGATGTTTGGCATAATTTCCAGGAACACCTTGTGGACAACGTACATCCTTTACTGTGCTGAAGAAAAGATAGGAAATATCCATAGTTGTTTATCTCAAACAAGTAAAACTCAGCAGATTAGGTTTCACCACAGCCATTCAGAGGCACCTGACAAGAACAGTTTCCTCAAGGCTCTTTGAAAGATTTGAAACAAAACAAAATGAAATTGAACAAATCCCTCTATTGTTAACAAGTTTGTCATGGAAAGAATTATTTTTTTTTGACCCTTTATTCCAGCTGTAATAACTGCAAAAGATATTGAAGACCTCAGGTTCTGAATTCTGTGTTTGTCTCTTCTGAGATTTGCAGTGTAATTTGAAATAAGTCACGACTCATGAGTTTATCAGTTTTATTATGCTCAAAATACTTATAATAATACTTAGATTCTTCAAGAAGTCTTGTGAATTGAAGCCTGGAAAGGTCTTTCAGGTCTCCAAATGTAATATGCTGTCTCAATCCAACATATCATCTCTCAGTTTCAGTTATTTTTTACTCTTTATACTCCACTGACAGCATTTTTCTGACTTCTGTGCGTATTTGAGGGAAATTTTGGGGGGCTTTTTTGGGGTTTTGTTCTGTTGGTTTTTTAATCGATTGTTTGTTTGTTTGTTTAAATGAACATATGAGCATCATTATATCTCCTCTACTGCCTCTTGATTAGAGATTTTTTGAAATATTTGATAAATATAATATTATCTGACTATACAGCCCTTTTTTCTTGACACGAATTAAACATAAAATGATCCTCACTGTTGTAAACTTTTGTACCTAACTACCAGATGCAGATCTAACTACCCTTATTGCATCAGATGAGCAAACGTCAGCTCTTTGGAAGAGAAAACAATGGCTAACAACGTCTCATTCCCTTTTTCACTGCCTGTTGTTAAGTTGTATGAATAAAACCACAGAATACCACACTGGAGAGGATTTAAAGGATCATCCTCTCTAGCCTTTCTTGACAAAAACATGGCCTAGAAAAGATGCCCCAACACCCTGTCCAGCTGAATCCTAAAAAAGTTCAATGTTGGGGAATCCACCACTTCCCTGGGAAAATCAATGGTTGATTGTTCTCATCAGGAAAAGCTTTACTCTTTTGCCCAATTGGAATCTCCCCAGGATTACTTGCACCCCTTATCCTTCATATTTTCCATGCTATTCCTTGCAAAATGGGAGTCTCTATCTTCTCTGCAGCTACCTTTTAAACATGTTGACAAGCTCTCCCTTAAGCCTTCTTTTCCCGGGTCTGAATAAGCACAGCTCTCTCAGCCTTTCCTCAGATAGCAGGCTACCCAGCTCTGTGTTCATCGTTTTTGCCCTTCTCTGGACTCTCTCCAGTTTGCCCATGTAGGTTTTTGTGCAGTGGAGACTGAGACTGAACACAGTTTATGGGAAACCACATGGAGAGCCTTGGAAAAATCCCAGTAGACTATGTCCACTGCTCACCCCACATCTACTGTGCAGGTTATTTTGTCAGAGAAGACAATCAGGTTTGTCAAGTACGATTCTCAGCTTCTCTGGAATTACAAATTTGCTAGGGGAGACACAGGATTAGAAACACAGAATCCCAGGGCACACTCCCCACTTAGTTATTTTCTTGCTGTGCCCAGTCCAACAAATCACTTAATCTCTTTATACTTCATTTTAACCATCTCTAATTATTATTATTAAATAGGTATTAAAAATGTCCAGAGTTGCTGATCCTGATACAAGTCCTGTTGTTTTAGGTAATGTGCACAGATTTGGTAAGTGACTTCCTGAGGAGTTTGCTGGTTAAGAAACATGCCAAAGAAATGCCCAGGGGAGGGATGCTGTGATGTTTTTAAGCTTTTCCAAGATCTCTAAACACATCAGGTTCTCTATAGATACAAAGCATTAATTTTCACGCTGGAATGTATGCGCATAGGGATAGATCCAGCACATCATATTGTTCATAAAACAGACACACATACATACACACATACTTCATCCTCCCCATGTTTTCTGAACATATTTCAACAATTGCATATAAATTTCCCCCTTGTTCTGTAATGATATGACAGTAAATGAATTACCATAAATAAACCAGACACAAGGATTGGTGCATAAAGTTGTCCTAGCTTCATAGAAGATCTGACCTTGGAACAAAGAATACTTTACATCCGTGATGATTCTATCTGCTGTTGATGAATCACAACTCCTGCTTATGTTTAATCACTGCTGACAGTAACAGCTGACAGCTAGTTAGGAAGAAAAAAGTCCTCAGCAACTAAATTCTTTTCTAGAGAAGAAAATAAAACTCTTTATATATGACTGATTTTGCATACAGACAGACCGATTGGAAGGATGTTATGCAGATTTTTATGTACTAAATAAATGCTTTGCCTGCTTTCTCCCTTTAAATATAGCTCCATTTTTTTACTCGTTTTCACTCATCATTATGATTTCAGTATCGTCTTTGGAGATTTTTTTGGTTAGCTATGTCATCATTTTTGCTCAAGTCAACGATTTGAATTTATTTGTAAAATATAATGAGAGAATGCTATTTTACTTTTGTATTTGGAAAAAAATGGGGAATTTGTAGGGGTACTTTTATTTTCAGATCCAATTAACTACATTGTTGATGGACAGTCAGTTTTCAGAGTTGATGAAAGGACACTGTTAATATCAAACACTATTTTGTGTCTGATTTTTTTTAATCATTATGTCCTCATGGATCAATTTACTTCCATTACTGGCACACAGAAATCAGTGGGACAAGAGGACTGTAGACTTTATTTTGTGTGAGAAACAACTATGACAATTGGCTCTGTACTGTGAGATTGCATCTCTCAGCCAGAGAATTAAATTTCTTGTGTCCAAGCTCTGCATGTGCATTGTTTATGTGATGAGGGTAATTATTAACTTACTGGCGTTAGCATTTACAATGCAGAAAAAAGAGAAAAAAAACAAACCTGCAGGATTTTTCATCACAAAGGGGTTTAATGAAAAAGCAAAGGAGAGACTGTGTATCTCTCAGTTAATTTCTTTCTATCAGTGAGATGACAGAATTTGGTCTGTCCTGCAGAATATGGGGCTGAACAACAAAGTCAATATGTGGTCAAACTGTTTAACACTGCTGGGAATCACAGTATGGGTGTTTACTTGAATTTTTTTTTTCATTTGGAAGCCAGACCACAACTCTCCAAAAATCACATTTGCTAAAGAAAAGCCACATGGACAACAAACTATTCTCTTTGTTCCTTGAGCTTTTTGGCCCCTAACTGCAGTGCTGGGTAGGTTGGGTACCATGCTACCATCACACATCTGTAGGGCCTTTGGAGCAGAGCTGCCATACAAACAGATAGGTCAGTCTTGAAAGTACTGCTAGTTTTCTACATGCATGAGTAATTATTGTTCTGGCAGAGATACTAATAAAGAACACCCATCCTCACCAAAATTCAGTAATGAATGTGTTTTTGGAAAAAAAAAAAAAAAAAGTTGTACAGGTACTGAATTTTAAGGGAAAACAAACTATTTCTGGATGTTTAGAAGACAGAGGGAAGCTCTAATACTGATTTCATTTCTCTGCTTAGCCCTATAAAGTTGATTTAAAAAAAAAAGGCTGAAAATGAGTTCCTAGTAAAGATTTTAAAATATTAACTTTCAAAGAAGAAACGTAGAAAGCCTTTTGATCGCATCTCATAAACTCACACATGGGAAATATTATAACAGGAGACATCCCTTTATTAAGGTGGTTAACCATTCTTAAAACTGTAAATTGAATTAAAAATAATTTTAAATAAAGCTTAAAATACAGACAAATAATTTTTTGTTCATTTAAACCTTGGGAATAATCATGTATTGGATCAATCTGTCCAAAGTCATGGTTTGTTCGGCATTTAAAGATGTCAAAAATTAAGCTAAATCTATTTCTCAAAATGGTCTTAAAATAGGAAATACTGAAATTAATTTGTTTCCTCTATGAAGATCAAGAAAATTGCTTAAAATGACCTGAAGTCTGTTAACCTGGGAACCATTCTTTTGGCTATGGATGAGTATGGCTATGATATCAGCAAAAAAATTGGGTTTCATTTCACTTTTTTTCTTTTTTTTTGGTGTGTTTGCAGTGTTAATTTTGTAGTCTTTCGTATATTTGTTACGCTACAAATGAATAATACTGTACAGAATTGGAATCAGTTTTGTCCAGCTTACTTCCAGATGCTTTGAGGTTTTTTTTAAACAGGATATATATTTTCCAAATCTTGCAAACTTTCATGTCCAGAGATATCAGACAGCTATGTTAACAACCGCAGCTGACAAAGGGAACTTAAATAATTCTCATTTTCTTATCAGGAAATATAAAAAAAGCATCTCCTCAGCACGGGAAGAGTGTAATACAAATATCATGGATGTGTGTCTGTGTGTGTGCTCTAAATACACATATATATAGGTGTAACCTGATATTAATAGTTTTCCTGTACTTTCCTAACACTAATAATCAGAAAACTAAGATTCTTCTTTGATGCTAAACATGGACTGAATATTTGCAGCTGTTGCCAAGAAATCCAGATCACTGGGTGAAGTACCTGAGTTAATTGTGCGTTAAGGGATAACAAGAGTTTTACAGATAAGCCAATAAACATTGTCCATTTCATTTCCTAAGTAAAATGCAAGGTGGATATGGGTACTAACAAAAAAGGTCAACATGGAACTTTGGTTTTCTTCCCCTCCCCCCCGCCCCAGTTAGTTATTAGTACTTACCTCCATCTTCTGCCACCTTTGGAGACAGGTTTCTAAATAACTTTACCCTGGGCAATGTTTGTACATCTGAACATTGGAGCATGTAATAGCTGCACCACTGGCCTCTGTTGAAGGTCAATTATACCTTACAATGACTGTAACAGCACTGAAGAGAATTGAATTTGTTGTATATTTGCGGACAGGTCAGAGATAGTAAATTCATCCAGACACAAATATTAATTAATTTTGTGTATTTCTACCTATTTAAATAAAATGGAAAGTAGACGAGAGGAGAAGGAAGTAGAGAAGGAAGGAAGGAAGGAAGGAAGGAAGGATGACAAGGAAAAGACAAATTTATCCTGGGAGGCTTTAAAGCAAGGCTGAATCTCTGTGCTTTAGTACATTATTTCTCATAATTTCACCCAAAATGATATCCTGAAAAAATTATTCTTATTAATGTTCTCTTCATTTCTGCAGGGGGCATAAAAATAACTGATGAGTATGAGAATATAAACCATATGGTTAGTGAGGCAGAGGTGATAATTAGAACATGCTGTACTACGCAGTAAACAAAGCTATTATGAACGATAGAGTTCTTTATAGAGTATTTAAAAGGGGGATGGAAATAATATACTTTCCCCTGACTGGCTTAAAAGCTCTGTCTGTAACTACCATGAAAAATAATAAAGAGAAAGAAGGAGATTTGGAGTTAATCACTCAAAGTGTTGGTTTCCAGTTAAAAACAAGTGCAAATATTGTCAATACTTATTTGATTCCACACTAATTTATGTATAGCATATTATTTGTTTCTCATTTAGTTATATGTTTGGAGAGGATAAATCATGTCACAATTGTAAATACTAGGTTGTAGGAGAAAAATACTATAGATTTATTTTCCTGGTAGAAATATCTGTTTTCTGTTTCCAATGTCAAAGACTTATACTTTCTAAAAACAAGTCAAGTTCATTGGGTTCAAGGATTAAATCCAACCTAGAATTTAATCTTTCAAGTTTTTTAAGACCACAAAATTCTTCCCCTCTGTGAAGACTACATGGTTATTTGATATTGAGGTTACCACCATCAAAAATTATCTCAAGTATAACCACATTACGGTATCTTCACATAACTTTGATGTCTTTAGAAGTATGCAATTGTAAAAATACCCCACATGAAATCTAAGAGCCCATTCTGAAGGATATGGCACAAAAAAACTGGTCATGGGGCTCCGCATCACCTTGAAATACACCTTAGACACAATCTTAAACAATATAAACCAAATCAAGCCCCAAACAAAACCCAACCAGCCAAAAAGGTAATGTCCTAAGTTACATATACTTGTCTTACCTTTTTGAAATCTGTCCCACCTCTTATTATCCTTTTTCTTCCTTAAAGGAAAAATTCTAAATGTAAAAACATGAGTCGAGATGAATCAAGGCCAGTCAGCATGAACTTAAAGGTCAAGCTGATCTTACTGTTGCTATAATAGAGATGAACAGTTTTTGGACCAAACACAGAGAATGAATGCACACACACTACTGGGCTACACCTGTTCTGCAACAGAAAACTTTTAGCTTTTCACTGTTTGAGAAAGGAGACCGGTGCTTTCCACGTAGCTTCACCTGCTGGTGATATGTGTACCACCATGTTGCTTCTTGCATCGACGCTGAACACATGGATTTTACATGCTATATTTAGCTGAAAAATTCTTTATATGTTACTAAGGGCAGTGCAGATGAGAAGAACAAAACTCCATGCAAGGAGGGTTTCTTTCTTGTCACTTCCAAGAAGTTTGATTTTGGAGAAAACATAAAAAACTCACAAACGAGGAGACATGTTTCTGCCTTGCAGTATGCAATTAAACTAAGAACCTTAAATTTTTTACTACAAATATATTGCGTCTAGTATCTTTACTAGCATTCATTTAAACCTGAACCAGTGACGAAGGATCTTAAACAGTATTCCTAGAAGGATCTTTCATTCTTAATTTCTTCACTTTTTCCATTAATTTCTCATTTGTTATTTCCTTTCACCTTTCTCTTGTTTTTTCATCTCTCGGTTTCTCTTTGTTTTTCCATTGTGACTGTGAACTAAACAATCTTGCAAAAGCAGATCCACAGGAGCTGTAAGATGAAGAGAACAACTCTGAAGTTAATACACATATTTCTGACCAAAAGTGGTCACTTGAAGTAGAGAGGCAGATGAATCTTGTTTATCTGTAAGTCTAGGGAACTTTCCTTATGGTTACAGGGGACTTCTACCCTTCAGTCAGGATTTAGGTCCACAAGCCACTCCTGAAAATAAGTCCTTCATAAATGAAAGCTGGGGGAAGTAAATACATGGCCTGCAGACAAGCTGTAAGATTAAAGGACTGGGAGACCCAAACTTCCTTCCTGCTGCAAGGATTCACACCAATTTCATTAAAAACAGGTAAGTCCAAACACCAGGTCTATGGGTTACTTTGAGAGGGAAAAAACTCACTCAGAAAACTAGGCTTTAAATAAAGGAACTAAAAGACTAGTTTCATATCACTACTTTGTAATCTTAACCATTTTGTCTAAAGGTCATTTTGTATAAATGAATTTCATGGATTTAAAAGAACATTCCCAAAAAGTACTCAGTCCACAAATTCCTGGTAGAGTCTCAGAGTGTTCTTGAAACATGTCCATAAGACTGATCTCCAAGTAGCATGTGGTGGGAAACACTGCTTTCCTGTACAACACAGCAGCGGGAGAAGGACAGCTTTAACTCTTTGGCTCAGGGCCTTGAATTCATATGTCCTCTTTTCTGGGAGATAAATCTAACTATTGTGTTATTGAGTATTCTTGGGTACATATTCTTTGAGTTTCTTTCTTGAAGTTATTCCGCTTTGCAAGATAAAATGAAATATTCATCAAGCCAGACAGAAAGAATGAATAAGCAAGATTCCTTTGTCTGTTGGGTTGGGTAGTCATGTGGGAGATGAACACATGGGTTCTGGTCCCTGCTCCAATAAATACTTAATACATATCAATGTATAACTCTGGGAGCAAGTCCTTCACACAAGACAGGCAGAGACATGCATGTTTTGTGAATCTCGGGAGGATTTAAACATAAAATAGACATCTCACTCTGTCAAGACCAGAGTTCTTGGCATGCTCAGAGCAGAAGTTTAGATACCAAGGGAACTTCTCTGTCAGAAATACTCATGAGTTTGCAGTGCAGCAGCTTTGAAAATCTGAGCTTTAAAAATGAGAATCTGAGATTTTAATGGACTTAATCCTAAATGTCTTTATTTTTCTATTTTTATTATATTTATTTTTTCAGAAGACATAGAAGTTTGTTTTGGATTGAGGAGTTTTAACTTCCAGCTATCGAGCAAAATCCTGGTAGAATACGCAACCACCTTCTTACATCTTAAGCGTCCAAAGCATGTAAGGGTAAGGAAGAGCAATAACATTACCATACTATGACAAGTAATTTTCCCTGTTCCACTGTCTAGGAAGAAATCTCCATTACAGTCAGAGAGGGAACCTGCCTACGCAGCTGAATGTCCAGGGCTTTGCTGTTGTAGCTACAGCCATGAACACGTGAGGGGATGGCCAATTGCCTCTCTGTTTGCAGGAGATATTTAATGGTTTTGCTACCTAACATCACAGAAGGTCAGCAGGGAGATGGATGGTGATAAACTAACAAGCAAAATTGTTCTAACAAAGCATCTGTGAGCAACTGCTTGATCAAAATGACAGACATCAATCAGAATAATAACTTCAAATATGAGATTTTCAATTAGCGAGGGAACATAAATAAATGCGTCTGGAAAATAAGCATAAGGGATTTGGGAAGGAGACAGCACATACATAACAAAAGAAAGAGAGAGACGCAGCAGGAAGAGAAATGGGTTGATATACACAAAGATATGTGCACAGAAGCAGACTTACAAACAGGTCTGCTGGGAGACACACAGATAAACAGAAGTATTACAAATATTGTCTCTTGCTTGCACACAGGAAATTCTTGCTAGAGTTTTGCAAAAATCTTACACTGCGTTTTGCATTTAAAGGTAAAAAAAAGAAATAAAAACAAACACCTCTCCTTCCAAAATTTTCTCTAACAGAAAACTCCTTGCAGGACATGTTCAGCACTGGTGAGGCTGCTCCTGGAAGTCTATGTTCAGTTATGGGCCCCTCACTACAATACAGACATGGAGATGTTGGAGTGTGTCCACAGAAGGGCAGTGGAGCTGGTGAAGGGTCTGGAGCACAGGTCTGATGAAAAACAGCTAAGGGAGCTGGATGGGCTCAGCCTGGAGAAAAGGAGTCTCAGGGGGGACCTTCGCACTCTGTCCAACTCCCTGACAGGAGGGTGGAACCAGGTGAGGTTTAGTCTCTTCTCCCAGGTAACAAGTGACAGGACAAGAGGACCTGGCTTCAAGCTGTGCCACAGGAGGTTCAGGTTGGATATTAGGAATTTTTTTTTCACTGACGGGGTTGTTAGGCACTGGAACAGCCCAGGGAAGTGTTGGAATCATGATCCCTCGCTCAAAAAAAAGTGAATGTGGCACTTGAGGATATTGTTTATTGGTAACATGGTGGTGTTGGGTTAATCACTGGACTTGACCTTAGAACTCTTTTTCAACCTTAACAATTCTACGATTCTAAATGTTCGTCAGAACTGTAATCACAGGGATAAGCATGTTCAGACTGAGTGCCTCTTTTGCCATTTCTTTACCTCTGAGGTTGTCATTTGCATTAGTGGAAAATGGGTGTAATATGTAGCCTGATCAGAATGACAGCATTTTACTTCCACTTTGCGCAGGATGATGGGCAATGAGGACTCCAGTAGCATATCTCCAACAAAAAAATTAAAGACCACCTCCATCTCAGAAAAACCCTTATGTGCAGGTTGTGGAAGCATATAGAATATGCCAGGGAAGTATCCAGGGAAGCATGCCAGGTACAGATCTGATTCTTGTACTCCCATCAGAGTTAATGCTATTTGGCTGGATACTGAGTCTGATGGAGTTTTGGTCTAGCACAGCATGGGCACTCTAATGTTTTCACTAAAAAAACTTTAAACTAATGTGTGGGCCTTAAGGATCTTGGTGAATAAGGCATGTCATCCTTAAAACCTCTTTGCTATGACCTTGTTTTTTTGGTTTCATGGTGTTTTCAAAAGCTGAGCGTTCTTTTGAAATGTTGCAATATCCTTTGCAATGATTATAAACCAAGTGAAATTCAAAAGCCTGAAAAGGAATACAGGAGAAAACTACTTTCCAGTTCTCTCTAAAAAAAAAAAACAAAAACACCAACAACAAAACACCACAGAAGAACTCAACCAACAGGCCTCCTTGTATGATTCAAAACCTGGATTGTTCATGCTGCTCTCAGAGTAACATAATGAAAATATCACTGTGGAGTGATGGGTGGGAAGGGAAAGGGTCAGTGTTATCTATTGTCAAGTTTTCAGAGAGATATAAGATTTCTTTGTGAAAGTGACAGTTATTTCAGGAACAGCAAGGTGGGAGTCTCGATTTAGGCAGGCATCCTGGTTATTACTGATGTCTTAAGACAAAGATACATGAAACTTTTAACAGATAAGGTGAAGAAGAAGCTCCTCTGTGTCCTATTCAGGGTTTGAACAGCCTTTAATCTATGAAATAAATTCTGAAAGAGGTAAATTTAGACCACATAAATGCTACAGGTGACTATATAGGCAAAATTCTATGTCATAAGCAACAAAGAACACCAGTGCATTAATTAAGAAGTGTGGAAAATTGAAATCTTTTATGTCACAGACCATCTTCAAAGTGATGTGGACGAGAAAGAGGTGGCATAAATGACAATAGCTGCTTCTTGCATTTTCTCTTTTGCCCACTAAACATTCATTTTTGCGAGAAGACTGAAGAGTCTTTTCTGGAGACTCAAAAGACTGAATAGAGATCAATCCAAGAATACGGGACCTTGGAGAGTCCAGAAGAGGTAAAGCTATAGGGTCTGACAGGAGAGAAATATGTCCAGGAAAATAAAAAAAGAAGAGAAAGAAAAAATGAGACCTGTCAGCAGGACACTGCAAGAAATATTTCAATAAAAGCAGTAAGTGATTATCAACTGTTGATAAAAAAAGAAGTTATATTCAATTATCCTGATCTCATACTTCAAGTGGGGAGGTTTAGATTAGATGTTGGGAAGAAATCCTTCACTGTGAGAGTGGTGAGGAACTGGCACAGGTTGCCCAGAGAAGCTGTGCCTGCTCCACCCCTGGAATTGTCCAAGGCCAGGTTGGATGGGACTTGGAGCAACCTGGCCTTGTAGAAGGCGTCTCTGCTGGTGACGAGGGGTTGGAATTTTTAAGGTCCCTTTCAACCCAGACCATTCTATGATTCTATGACCTGTTGAATGTCAGCCTGTATGAAATGAACTGCTCTCAGTCAAGAGGTTCGTGTAATGGCAATGAAACTATCAGCAACCCATATGGTCGGGTAAGCAAACGCACAGTGTAACACACAAACCAATAGATTTCAGTTTGTACAGGTGTATAACGTGTCACTTAGCAGTGTCCCTCAGTCCTTGCAAAGAAGTCAAAACACAGCAGCTATCACCAGTTTCATGTACTTCATTGCTATTGACTTAAAAAGTGCTGACTGAATCTCCAATCATTTAAGAATTATGGACCTAATTCTGTCCTTGGTAATTTTTGCAGGTTCCCTTAACAAGTCAAAGGAAAACATCCTGTCCGCCATTTTGGCTAATTAGGTTCAATTCTATTTGTGATTGTGGTTTTACTTTCTCTGTGGTGGGCTACTCGCCCTGTTTTATGCTAATTATCTGTCAAAGTGTCTCACAGCTCCAGAATTTGGTTTCCCCTTGAGCAACTCCCAAGTTTATTAGTTTGACCTTATCAAGTCTTTTTTAAAGGCAGCTCTCAACATCAGTCCAAAGTTACAACTGCCCTTCATTCTTATTTTCACAATTACAACTCTTCCGAACTCCTCATTGTCGCTGACTTAAGGCATCTCTCAAAATCCTGGGCACTTGTGGCACAGATGGAAGAGGAATGATGTGAACACATGGGAAAATCAGGGCTTCTTTCTCTCTCACATACTTTACTCTTGGTTCCTTTTTGTCACTGACCTGAATGCAGGCACACCAACAAATGTATTACCCCAAATATGGACTTGGGAATCTCAGATGGAGAGCAATTTGTGGCATGCGAAAACACCCACCTTGTGCTTTTTTGTCTGAAAGTAGTTTTCAAACCCTTTCTTTGTTCCCGCTGTAGCAACAGATTTTTTGCAACAGAAAGTGTAGATGAAGGGCTATTTCCTGAATCCCAAAACCTCACTCCAGGTCTTTAATAATATAATTTATGAATGTATATGTATAGGCATAAAGACACACACATATAAGAGCTATAACAGGATTAACGAAATTCGTTATCTTCAAGTGGTCATGTTATTTTGTCCTGTCTTCTCCTTCACAATATCTCTGTTAACAAAAAAATAAAAAGCTAAGTGAAATCCTGATGTGCTCTAGTGGCACAAAAATTATTTGAGTGACATCCACTACTTCAGGATATAGATTTGGATATTCTGGATCATTACTGGCAGTGTAGGGTTTTCTACTTTTGTATATATTTGCTAGCCAATCTGGGACCTTTCATCACATCCCTATATTTTTTCACAGTCCCACCGTACTCTGTGTTAAGGAGATCTTCTTCTTGTCCCATAACTTTTTGTTGTGCAACACTGCACTTTTCTAAAGTATCCATTTATTCTGTGTTTGGCTGTTAAGATGATCATTTCTGCTAAATGTTTGTTCTTGTAACTTACCCTAAAAGAATCTCAGAAGTTCCCTTTCATTGTATGCCTTTAGAAATCTAGACAGATAAATTAAAGAACCCATTTCCGTATTCCTGAAGAAAGTTTGCCTGTTAGTCAGCATTAGCCAAGCAATGCAGATTTATTCTTTTTCATCTCTCCTCACGACTCACTGCCTACAACTCCTTGATCATTTTATTTACGTTGCTCTGAAATATATCAAATTTTGCACATCTCACATGGAACTTTCTTTCTTTCTGTCCTCCATAACAATCCACAAAGAGAAGGACAACACTTTTGCCTTCTCATAAACTACTTTTAAGTCTGTATTTTTGAGCCGTTTTGTCTTACTCTTTTGTACCTTCCATCCAATTACTCTGATCCATTTCAATGCCATTCCCCCTTCTGTTCAATCATTTCATTCTATCTCTTCATTTTCCTTCAAAAGCAAAGTAATAGGGTCACCTACTCCCAACAATTCTGTGACACTGAACTGTAGACAAACATCCTATAGACAAAATGGATCCCAAGTATGTAGAAATCAGCAGGAGACAACAGTGACCAAGAAGTTTTCTCTGTTTTCTTTAGGGGTTTGTCTTGTTGGTCTACATTTACGATGATGGATACAAACTCCAGTGAGATGGGATTTTCAAAGGCTAATGACCTGTCTTATTTAGCAGCTGAAGTATGGCAGAGTTTTTTAGATTGTGAATTCACTCATTAAAAAAGAGGTGAAAGTTCAGGCTTTACGTGATAGTATTATAGCTCCTCCTTAATAAATGTATAATTAGATAACTATAGGAAGATTGTATATAGAGCAGATAGTAATCCATTTAATGTGTTGACTGTCTATACTTAATTATGATAATCTCAATGTGCTGTTAAATAGACAAGCAAGACAAAAGCCTCCCTGAGAGATTTGTCAGTAGTATTTTAAGAGCTGATATAGTTTACCTATAATCCTCCACTAACTCATTAAAGGCTGGGCATAAGACTGCTTTTTCCTTCTTTTTTGTGTTCCAGTCAGTCCTTATTTCCCTTTTTCACCTCACATACTTACAATTTGTGTTTCTCTCGGACAACAGAAAGAACTTTTATTATTGACATTAATGAGTGGTATCCATATCTATGGATACCCTGGGGCTGAAGAGGTCTCTGAATTTGATGTGGGGTACCTAAAACAATGGCTTGTCTTTTCATTTCCTAAGGTTCTATGAAAGTACCAACACACAAAAAAAGTAACAAATAAAAGTTGAAAGGAGTAGTTAGCAACTCATAGGAGAACCATTACAATTCATAAATGAGGATAACACTCTCAATCTCTTTCTCTTTTTATGTATGAAGTGAAATAGATAGAACTCCCACACATTTTTTCCTCCAGCCACTTTGAATATTGTTCACTCTTGTTCTCAGCTTTGCCAATGATAAAAGGTTTATTCCACATATTCCCAGGCGATGGTAGAGCAAAAAGTATACCTAATGTGGCTGTCCAATGCATTGACATTCATATTTAGTCTCTAAAGTCAAGTCATTTCAGAGGAAAGGGGAGTACGATTGCTATGTAATGCACTGAGACAATCCTATATCTCTGACTGTGTTTCATGACAGATCTTATAAAAGATCGTAAATTACTATCTGTTGAAATATATGAATTTAATGGATTCCATTAATGCACACACCTGCACATAAAAGATTTTGCAAGCCAGAAGATATGATCAGTCAAACAGCTTTAATAGTTATTAATTATAGTTGCTCACTATTTATTCCTCACCAACACAGAAATGTTAAGGTATTTTAATACCTGCGCTCTTGGATGGCATGCATAAAACAGGGAAACAGTCTTTTTCTTCTATGTAATCAATCGACCTGTTACCCAATGCTTTAAACTCTCTGTTAGACATTTTCTGAGACAGGACCCTTAATTTAATCCATATGTTGCAGAAAAAAAACAGAGAAATTTCTGCAAAGCTTTCTGCTCTTCTGCTTCTGTGTTATTTAGGCTGAATCCAGAAAGCTTCAGTTTGGATTTAACTTTGTAAAAGATTTCAGTATTTGTTTCAGTATTTATTACAAGCCACAGAATGTCTGGGGCTGGAAGGAACCTCTAGAGATCAATTTTTCCAACCCTAAAGCAGGTCGACTGAGAACAGGTTGCACAGGATTGTGTCCAGTTGGGTTTTGAATATCTCCATAGGAGGAGGCTCTGCAACCTCTTTGGGCAGCCTGTTCCAATGGTCCATTCTCCTCACAGTAAGTTCTTCATACTCAGACGGAACTTCCTCTGTTTCAGTTTGTTCCTGCTGCACCATGTCTTGGACTCTTGCTCCAACCTTTATATATCTTCCTTCAGATACTGATACATATTCATGAGGTCCCCTCTCGGCTGTCTTTCCTTGAGGCTAAACAGGCCCAACACCCTCAGCCTTCCCTCGTAAGAGAGATGCTGCAGATCCATCACCATCTTGCAGCTCTCCATCAGACCTGTGCCAGTAGTTCCTTGTCTTTCTCAAACTAGGGAGCCCACAATTGGACACAGCTTTCCAGATGGGTCTCACCAGTACAGAATAAGAGGCAGGATCACCTCCCTCGCCCTACTCTTTCTAATGTACTTCAGGATACCATTGGCTTTCATGACCGCAACAGCATAGTGCAGGTTCATGTACAGCTTGTTGTCCACCAGGCCCCCCCTGGTCCTTCTCCACAGAAAGAACTGCTTTCCAGAAGGTCAACCCCCAGTCTGTACTGGTTACTCCTCCCCAGGTGCAGGACCTGCACTTGCCTTTGCTGAGTTTCCTTAGGTCCCTCTCTGCCAGGCTCTCCAGTTGGTCCAGGTCTTGCTGTTCAGATCTTATGAGATCCTTTAAAGAAATAAATCCGTATCATTTTTACCTTGTCAAATAATTTGTTTTGCTCCTAAGACATTAAAAAAAAAAAAATTTAAAAAAAATCAAATCTTTAAAACTCAGGTGTTTAAATTAATAAAATACCCAAGTAGTGCACAGCTGACAGACTTAGAATTTACAAACCTGAGGCATTGCCACAGCGGTGCCTAATTCAATTAAAAATGTATCAAAAATGCAGGACAAAAAAATCCTATAATCCAAACAAGGATGTATTGTAAAACATTCCAGTGACTCTGGCCTCTGGAGTTTGAAATGGACACTATGAAGTAAATGAATAAACTCATGTATTCTTCTGAGAATTATCTAAAATATGCTCATACCTCATGTTCTGTGTTACCTGTAATGAAATCAAACACTTTACTGAGAGATAGTGTAGCTGCAGTGACAGCATACTGTTTGGTACTTGGAAAAAAGGGGATCTACTCCCGAGTTCCAATTTGTGCCTTAGTTTTATAACCTGTAAAATAGATTAGTTGTATTTAGCCATGCATTTTAAAGGGCTTTGAGATCTATTGGTGTAAAAAAAATGGCATTATTATTGATTACTGACCACAGAGTTTCTTACCCCCCTGGATAATCTGTGATCTTACATTTACTGATTTTTTTCACATTATATATGAAAAGGCAAATGTAAGTTAAAGTAAAATCAGAGTTCAAAGTAAAAATCTCTTTAGTTTGTTCAAAACCCACATTGACCCTAGTCAATGAAACAACAGGGCTTTATACAACATATATATTACACACATACCTGGTAAAATAGACATAATTTATTAGATTAGCAAGCAAGTTAGTCTCCTACTGTCCATCTCCATATTCTTACCTGACAGTATATATGAAGTAACAGCCTCCACCTCCCAAGAACATAAAACTGTTATGAGTTATAGCTGGTCCTAAAGTTTTGTGAATGAAAGCACTTATTGAAATGATTATCCTAACTGACATTTGTCATTTGGGCTAAGTCTTCTATCATCCAAAATCTAACTATATACTACTAAGTTTTGCTTGTTGTTTGTTTCTTTGCTAGATTTCTTTGTGTTGGGCTTCTTTATCACATATTTTTGCTAGATAAATAGAAGTTGAGTATATTGTGGGATGTAGATATATTGTCACAGAACCTCCTACTTATTACTTGCTATCACAGTTATGGGCTTTTTACCGTCTTTTTACTTTACTATCTTAAAGCACAGTAACATGTGCCTTTACTTGCTGACTCACATGACATGAAGTGAAGGAAATGGCCACAATGTTAGTTGTCACCAAGTCTGAGCTTCGGACCTATACCTTAAATGCTGAGCACCCACAATACTCAGTTTCTCTATGCATTATTGCTCAGATATTCTGAAATTGGGGAAGAGACAGACACTGCTAAGCACAGTCAAAATAGGCATTTCCAAAATTAGAAATCACTTTGAAAAATTTAGGCACTGTTGTGCTGGCCAACCTGGATTATTAACTTGTCAAGGGGCAAGGAGGTGGAAAGAAATGGATCTTTTAACCACATGGATTGTGCTCATGACACTTGACCATTGAGAATGTCAGCTACGGACAACAGCAACGGTGATAAATAAACACTTAATTCTTATTTATGATAAGGAACCCTAACCAAAAATAAAATAAAATTTTTAAGATACTGGTGTTTTGTGTTTTTTCTGTTTGCTTGGTTGGTTGGTTTTTTGTTTTGTTTTTTTTGTGGAGTTTGTGGGGTTTTGTTTGTTTGTTTTCCTTTTTTTTTTTTTTTTTTGTAGGGGGTTTTTTGTGTGGTTTTGGTTTTTTTAAGAGTATGGAACCCACAAGTACTTACATGGCCTCTCTTAGGAAGCCTCTGAGTGTCTAGGCCTTTCAAAACTTTTAGAAGAGACTGATACAAAAACTTTAATAACATCAAGTCACAAAAAGTACCTGAGTAGATGGCTCAAAGACCATTGTTAGTGCTAAAGTTAGCTATTCTGCAGTGCTGCTATTCACTCTATGTCCTTGCTTCATAATGGTTGGTATAAAATGCTTCTTTCATTTGGAGTGAAGTGAATTTTTAACTCAGGAAAATACTGTTCCCTGATGGAAGAGACAGGGTTTGCCCTACATTATTATATGTTATGTTAAGGTATGTTTCGTTATAACACATTACTTCATGTTATTTTAATGTTTTTATGCTGTGTTTTCTTTCTGAAACCTTGGTAGAATTTGGTGTTCTAGTCCAGAACAGATCTTGACAAGTACTTTAATGGAATTATGTTTCAGTTAAATCAGATATATTTATAGATAACTATAGCCTTTCATACTTTTCTGAATGTCATTCTGGATCTGTGACATTATTTCCTAACAAGAGGAATGATTCAGAAACAGAGTTGTATATCTCATTAATACTGAGAGGAGGAAACACTGCCTAAAAGTACTTTCTATTTTGATGAAAACTTTTGTCCACTTTGGAGATAAATTGGTTGTGTCATTCCAGAGCAAGACTTTTCACATTATTGTTACAGTTTGGGAAGAGTCTTATTCATCAGTTCATGGAATACTCTGTCACAAGAGAATCTAGGATGCTGAGGACCCCTGGCAGAGGGGTAATATTTGGATGATGTTTTATCATAAAATACAAGATTGGGCTATTCAGTGAAAGTCTAAATGACTATGGATGGTGTGATTTTTCTTTTAAAAAAGTCAGTAGTCAAACAGATAATCAGGGAGGTCGAAAATACTCTTGGAAGAAAGGATTTCATTGCAAAAAACTGCTTTTGCTGATTTTCCACCCTACAATTTTCATTTTAAGTTGTCATTACCAGTATGTTTCTTCATTCACCACTAACAAATTTCCAAAAACTTACTAATCTTTTAAGCACAGAATTAGTCCAATTTTTTCAAAACGAAAAAGAAAAAACATACAACTGATTCTCAGCTGGCATAAACTCACATAGTCTCATTAGATGTAATTAATCTTCTCCAATTATCGTTATCTGAAGTTCAAGACCTCAAATTGAATTAATGTTTTCATTGATCTATTAAATGAAAAAGAAAAAAGTCTGTCTGTGCGTCTAGCTGTGCAGTTATCTGCATAACACTCTGCTTACACAAAGTATTTTCATAGGCTATTTGGTCAAGGACTTGTATTTCTTACCAAATTTTTTATCCCCATGAATCCCACTCATTTTTAGACAACACTGGAAGAAAATATGTGTTTTCATTGGGGATGGATGTGCAGGGAAGAAAAAAAAAACAAAACAAAGTCACTGCTTTTTGTGCAAGTATTTATACCAATAGAATTTAATTTCTTATCAACCTGTTGCTACTATAAAGTAAGAGTGACGGAAAACACCTTTCTTTCAAAGTATCTATATTCACTTAGCTTAACTAAAAAGGAGAAAGTTTGTCATGCTAATTTGGAAACATTGCTGAAATTATTGTTATTAATTTTCTTCTGGAGAATAGGAAGGAGAAAGAGAAGGTAGGGAAACAGTGAGCAGATCTATAATGCTTGAAACAGGCAGTGGTACATGCAAATATTGTCAATTGAATGAGTACAGCATTGTGCAAAGAATCTGCACAAAGTTTCAATTTCTTCTAAATCCCATATACATCCTTAAATTAGTTAAGAAGGTGCATCACCTAGAACTTAGCCCCCCGCCCCCAGTATCCCTTGCATACTGTGCTGATAAATGCTTTAATACATTAGCTAAGATTAAAGTAGAATGAGAGGCTATACTGGCTGCAGTTAAAGTTGCTTAGGAGCTTGGCTACATAAATTATGCATAATGGTAGGATTTTACACACATCACTGGAAATTTTCTTGTTTTTCACATTACAACAGGAGCCCAGGGATATTCAACAAAAGTTTTATGTTACTGCTAATTTTTTCATTGGAAGAAATTAGTCCACTGTAAAATAAAAGTTCATAGTGTCTGTCTATGCATGGTACTGGCACATAACTGGCTCTAGGTGTCAGGAGGGTTGGATCAGATGAATTCCAAAGATATTTGTCAATCTCAAACTTTCTGTGATTTGTGAAAACTCCACTCAAGATGTCTTTTCTGAACTCTTACAAGTTGTTATTTATTCCTTGTGTTGAAACTTGACCTTTCCAGGAAGTCATAGCTGCTTTTACATATTTTAGATATGTTATATATTTATTTGTATTAATAAGTAAGCTGGTTTTCAGTGTATGCTATCAGCAGGTGTGTCAGGACAACGCTCTTTCTGTTTGTAGACCGAGGAGGACAACCAGTCTTTAACAGTTTATTTTCAGTGGCAACATTTACGATATTAGATTTCCATTTTGTAATGCTCAGATTTACGACAGGTAGTAAAATCATACAGCAATTTTAATGTAACTGTTATTTAATGACGCCAGAGTTACCAGGCGTTTTGCTACTGTGGTATTCATAAAGCTGACATTGCATGTCTCAGCCTTGCTAGAAAATGTATTGAAAACCAAGTTGTGAGATTTTCCTCAGTGTGTTTTTAAGACTCTGTTGCACACATATTTTCCCATGTGCTTATACACAGATGGGTAAGGGAGTCCTTTTAAAAACATGGAAACTATATCAATAGAATAAATCATTCTACCTGAAGTAGCAGCTGTAAACTTTCAGTTGAAGGTCGGCCAGGATATTTCTACCCAAATTAAGATATTGGGAAGTAAAGTCATTATACCTTTTTCTGAAAAGACAAATAAAGGTGAAAAAAGCACTGTTTGCCTTCCAACATGATGGATTCAGAAGGTTTTTTAGAAGTACACTTTTTATATGCATTTATTTCAACATGAGATTCAAATTAAAAACAAGTCTTAAAGCTGCACAAAATGCAGGTTTCTATCAATTTCAATAGCGATTAACTGCTCATATATGTACAATTCTCTTTAGAATATTTATCTGTTACATACTAACTGCTTCTCTAGCACTAAGAGAGGCTTGTCTAGTCCAGCAATCAATGAAAAAATTCAGTGGTGGTGCACTCAAGAGGTTCTGAATCCTTATCGTAGCATATGCTGGGAAATTCATGCAAATACTGCATTTCTATGCCCAGATCTGGTCACTGCATGTGTCAAATGGATAGTCAGTGAAGTACCTGCCTAGATCAGATCATATTATACACTCTCCAAGGCTTGGACTATATGTATTTTTCATCTTGCACAATACTGAACAGATGGACCTTGATTGTCAAAAACCCTCAGCAGCCAATATGCTGAGCTCTTTGTAAAGCCTTTCCTGTGGCTGAAAAGGGGAAAAAAATAGTAAAGAGAGTATTTTACTGCCTCAATTACAGTCCACTTTTAATGAGCTCTCCTCCAAACAATGCACTGCCCACTACGATTCAGTCTTTGAAAGGAAAAAAAAACTCCATCACTTTTGTTTCTTTCTGGTTTACAAGATGTGTCAATAGCCCAGTTAGGCATCATTTCTTCTTATGGACAATTTATATAAATGCAAATATAAAACTAGGCATAGATGTTTATATACACATGCACAAATGCATGTGTATTTGTGTGCTTGTGTATGTACATATTCCATCTGTGTATATTTTTAAATATGCAAACAGAATTCTTTTTACTCTCTCAGTAGAAGTTGTTATAGTCTCCCATAGCAACAACTCACAGATAAAGATTCTCACATCAAACCAAATTGTACATCGAGGACATTGCTGACTGTTATGCCAACATTATAGGTCTGATTTGAATCCACGGAATTAAGGAGGTTCCCACTGCAAGTCTAACCTCAGCTCGCCAGGCTATGATATAGCCACACATATGGCAAATAACATCATGTCCTCTTCATTTTGATATAGAAAAATGAGTTACAGGGTGACTAGCAGTTTTTATGCCAAATTTTCTAACTTTTGTGGATTTAAATCTTCCTCCAAATGTCAATGTTATGGAAGCTAATGTTTTGATGTTTGAGGGGAGTCTGCAGTCTGCAGCAGTTACGTTTTGTTTCTCTTGGTTTGGGGAAATTTCTTCTCCTGAGTGGTCAGTTCAATTGAAAAACAAAAAATAGAAAGACACTTCCTTCTGGCAAGACAGGTGGAAATTTTATGCTCCAGGACTGTTCAATAATGATCTCTGACTGAATTCATAAACACATACACAGCAGTCAACTATTAATGTAAAGACATGAAACGCGGAAAATATAATTTGTGACTCTCCACACTTTCACACACACTCTTCATTAGCAGGAACTCTTCAATATTGTCAACACTACACAGCACAGAGTTACTGCCTCAACTTTCAGCCCCTAAAAAGTAAAACCATGCTTCATCCTAAGAGTCAAGCAGACACAGGTGTCACAGTTTTCAAGACTAAAAGTTCATAACCAATAAAAGAGAAGACACTCATAAACTCTCTTCAGTGATACTCTTTTTTTGCTTTTCTCATTTCAATCTCCAGTTTACACCTTTTTTGATAGTTACATTCTTGTATAGGATGTCATCTTTGTTGGTTGTTTCTTTTCTTTTTTTTTTTGTAATTACAATGTTAATTTCCAGTATTTGTTTTTTATTTTTATCCTTTTGTTGCTATTGTTTTTTGTTTGTTGTTTTTGCTTCTAGAAACCGAATAAATAATTTAAACTTGTGAAGTGTATTGATAGGTTAATGTTTTGTTGGGACTGGGATATTAGGAAGGACATTTACAGGTAAAGTACCATAACCTTTGCTCCTTTCAAAATGTCTCAGAAATACATCAAATATTTTCTCAGGAACAGTAAAGAAATACATTGAAGAAAAAACAAAACCACAATATTTTTGTTTTCCTTCATTAAAAAATTAACTTATTGACCCTAAACTATTGAATTTTCATTTCAAACAAAATTAAAAGTTATAATCATATGAATCAGACACAAAACCAATATTAAAATGTCCCTCATCATACCTTACAAGATAAGGGCATTTGGTATAATGTAAAAGTAAAAGAAGAAATTTTAGGGAGGTAGTAGACTTCACATACAGATTTCAGTGGATGTACACAAATTGTTTCCTGCTACAACCTCTTCAGTGACTTTAGCTCCTTCCAAACAGCTAGCCTCCAAAAATATCTTAAAAATTATTTTCTGAAATGAAAAAAAAAAAAACGAAACAAAAAAACCACCTGAAAAACCATATGATAACTACGTATGGGACTTTAATAATTTGTTTATAATTGAGTATTTTATTTTGAGCTAAAACTGTGCTACAATTATATAGCAATTATACAAATTAATTTCTTCATTTCTTATTCAAATTCAGTATTTCATGCAAAAAAAATCAGTCACTGGAACTGAGGTTTTTGAAATTCAGAATGTAAGACTGATCTTAAGTTTGACAAGGTTTTCACTCAAATCCAAGAACTGGAGGCTACAAGCCTTACAGTGTTAATCCTATTGCTCCCCACTATCGATTCCAAACTTGTGTTTTAATTTCTGAAGTCACTGTCTCAGTTTACTCCTGCATGAGATGTTGATGTATTTGGATTTTTAGGACTGACTACTTCAAACCTGATTGTGATGTCCAAGCCAAATGCTCCTTTTATGTTCCTATTCAAGTCACTGACTGAAACGGTTTGGTTTGGCTTTTTTCCTACACCTGAATTTCCTCTCTAAAAAAGTGAAATTTTGCTCCAGACTGAATCTTGAGAGCAAAGTCAGGTCGTGCAAACAGTTGGCCAAGGAATATAATGTGGACCGAATTGACTTGTCCATCTGACACAGATGATGCATTGCATGGCCTTGGGTGAATCATTTTCTATGTTTGGTCTTTCTCTCCTGTAAAACAGGAATAATGATACTTCCACACTTCCACTGTAAAGACATAATATAAAAATAGGTAAACAGGTCACATACAGGTTCAGTTGTTTCAGTGTCTCGTCTCTTACAGTGGCAGTAGCAGGTCTGGATGGATGAGAAGAACAAGACGACCAGTAATAGCTTCCTTTGCTATCCCTCTTCGGGTTCTGGCAGGAGGGAAGACAAAACCCTCACAATTCCCAGAGCCAAATTTTGCATCTATTCTACTTTGCTTAGCATTTTGTAATGGACTTTTCCTTGTTTCTGCAAATGAATTTACCTGAAAGCAATTTACCTAATTTGCAGTTTTGGCCTACACCGTATTTTGTAGCAATAAGTCCCACGACTGAATTACCTGTTCTGATAAAGCATGACATAGTATATTAAAACAAAACAATTTCCTTTTGCTTGCCTTAAACTGCATGCCTAATAGATAAAAGAAGTGAGAAGTGCTGAATAAATGGTAAATATTAGAAAGCCTTATATTTAAACTAAGAAATCAGTCTATACTTTTGCTAATGTGATATTTTAATAATAATAAGTGGCACATTAAAAATATATATGAAATACACGTGAATTGAATTACATCAAAATTTAGGAGGGGGAACTAAGGGAATTAATAGATCTTTCTCTGTTTCTTCTCATAGCATTAACAACATTGTATTGCAAAATTTCCTCTGAAATAATGTTAATTTTCAGAAGAAGAGTAGTAAATCTTGCAAATCATTTAAAGAGTTTTCATTCACACCAAGGAAACTACCTGATGAGAAATTAATTTTAAATTTGCAGAAGCATTTTTGCTTGCCCAGAACTGTGCAGTGGTCGAAGATATCTTCTATGAATTCACTTTGGAGAGGAAAGGAAAACATCCTAGTATGACCCACATCTGCAACGTTCTGCAATGACAGGATTCTCAAGGCAACTGATAACTTGCTTTGCAGACAGTTTACAGCAGTGCATCTCTGTTTCAGTGGTATTTGTAGTAATTGAAGACACAAGACAATAAAATTTACTAAATAAAAAAGTTCACAAATCTTCCTCTGTCTTTAAATAGGCTTAAGATGGGACCAGAACCAGGCTGACAGCTTTGACCTGAGTCCTGCAGTGAACTGCAATGCACATTAAAGGTCTCTTGCACATCTGTAGCATGCCTGGGAAACCATGGACAGCTCAGGGTGCAAGGTTCTATTCATAAGAGCTCTTGCTCTTCTTGCAGAGGGTGTGAACTGGTTTTGACAGTTCATTCTGACTGACCCTTACATCTTCACAGCTTTGTTTTGAGTGGCTCTTTCTAGGGATTATCAAAACAAACGCTGAGGCCCCAGAAGCAACTTTCTGGATCTGTCCCACTGGTTCATTAGCACTCTCTATTTCTTCTCTTTTCACATCCTCCCTCACACTGTTCCAAGGGAAGATCTGCTCACAAAGAAAATGGATGATTAGCTATTTAATCTATGTGACATATTACCTTATTTTTCAAAAGACAATTTTTAAGATAAGTATCTGAAATAATTTCATACATTCAGCTTATGTGCATGACAATTCAGTTATGCCCATCTCTTTCTCATAAAGCCCCTTAATATTTTAGTCTATTGTTTTATTTCTTCATAAGTCTTCATAACTTACTAGCTCTTGCAAGACACAAGTTATGTGTAGTTATGATAGATTTTTCTAGGAACCCAGACCTTCATGCCCTTGCCCCATACTGGATCATTCAGCAGAAACTAGATGTTGTGGTCACTTCCCCCACTCACAAAGGGATGTGTCTGCCCTGTCTTTGGTGTCAAACATTTACATGCCTAAATATGACTATATCACACTGCCCTTCTTGTGGGCATGTTCAAGAGGAGATTTATTTAATCACAGGAGAGGAGTGAGAAAGGGCAAACGATGGAGCTGGACTTGATTACTCCTGTGGTTTCCTTCCTATTGAGGATATTCTATGGTTCTATTGTGTGGTTTGCCCTGTGAAGGTGCAGCATCTCCATTTATTGTGTCTCACGTTCTCAGCTTCCAAGGAAATCAGTAGCATTTAAGTGGCTAATAAGCTGTAAACCAGTGGTTCTTCGTAGATATGTGCAGCACAAAGAAAAGTGGGGTCCTCACTTCTAACCCTTGTAGGCACTGCTGTGACCCCAGTAGGATACACGGACAGAAGTCATTTCAGCTGCCTGATTTCAGGCACAAATCACTCCAGGCTGCATCGACATTTTTTGTCCAAGTAAGATCTGTAGGATTTTCAGCCACAAAGTGAGGTTAGAAGCTCTCTCATATCTATATCCTAAAGAACCTGAGAGAGGATGATATTTTGGCAGCGGGGAAGGGAAGGAAAGATTTAGAGGGTAAAGAGAAGTGAAGGTGGTAGAACAGCACAGCGAGCAAATGGATTAATGTGCTCAATGGAATAGTTAAACCAATGTAAATGAAAACGCTCCTTTGACTGATATCATGCACCAGAGTACACCATGGTACCTTCTGTTGTCCTGCATTCCCACTCTTTTATTGTAGCTTCAACAAATCCTGGTTTTGTTCTCAAACTCTTCCTGACAGAAAACCCTCCGGAAGATTTTCAAACCTGGTGATTTCCAAAGCAAAACCACACCCTTCTCCCACTACCTTTTCTCTCAGATTCTGCATGTCAGTCTCCAGAGGCATTTCCTTTGCTCAAGCTCTGAAGAAAATATCTACGTGTGAAGATGAAGCTCTAACAGAGAGAAGGTCCAAACACTTGCAGAATCACCACTGCTTTCAGTAAAGGGTTAGTTAAACTTTTATTTAAAGTTTCAACAATTCTTATAAAACTCAATGAAGTTTCATAGACAAAGTTATGCCCTCAGCTACACAGATATGAACTAACTCAACCAGAAAGTCACAAAGCTGAAATTAACACAAATTTTGTTAACGCATGGCCCAGGCATTGACAGGACTATTAAATATAAAGGTACAGTGCCTGATTTAGAAAGCCCTAAAGCTTTCATTCACATAGGTTGTTCGGTAAGGCTCATGATATTCTTACTCTGTTTTTGCACTTATTCTCAAGTCCAGCAGAAAAGACGATTGGATCACTTCAACCTGTGCCCCAGTTCTTTGTATCTTTTCTTTTCTTTTTAGATTTTAATTTCAAGCGCAAGATAGCAAGACTGCTTAAAGATTTCTTTACATATAGTCATTTAGGTTTAACTCAGTAATAACCTGACTGCATTGCTTATAGAGCACAAGCAAAACTTTCCTGCACTGGCATCAACAAGATAAGGTAGAAATATCGTACCTCAGGAAGAGCTGTGTGGTTTTGTATGGATATTGTATTTTGTTTATTTGCTCTTGAGAACCCTAAGTAGCAGCTATTTAGCCTTCCTCTCCCTTACTAATAAAAGAAACAAGAAAACTGGTGTTCCAACCACTGGAAATTGACATTTCAAAGGATTTTTAAGCATCCTGGCAGTCAGCTGGTCTGACATCATGACACAAGTAGTGTGAGAACAAGTGCAGCCTATAATTTGATTTCAAATCCTGACCTTTCCAGCAGCCACCTACTCCAATGCAATTAGCAACTGAGGAGACAATTAAGTCCATTATTTCACGATTTTATTATTATTATTGTTATTATTTCAATTTAGTTCTGTTCCAAAAATCTAAGAAAATCAAAATGGAGTTTTAAGTTGTGTTACTAAGGGAAAATTTGTCATGAAATGAAGAAGTTAGTGTTGTGGAATTACTACAGTAAAGTGTTTTCATCTTATTCATTTTTTTTACTTCATTTTAAACAACTTTTTTCAAAACACTTTGATTTAGATTGGAAAAAAAATAATGAAAAGTACATCCAAATGATCTTTCTTCCGACCCACTCCAAACCTAAAGTTTGTTACTCTCATCTCTTTAACTTATCTCAGGTGGAATCTGTAAACATTTACACAGTTAGAAAAACAACTATGAAGTTAAGTACTACTTCAAGATTTTTAACCTCAATAAGCACAAAAAAATATTGGGCTAAACTTTGGATAAGAACCACAACATATGCATGAACAGAGCAAAAGCTCTGAATCTTTGAAATTTTCCCTTTGATATTTAATTCTATCTAAAATAGAGGATGTAGTATGCTCTGTGCTGAGGACAACAGGGACTTTTGTCAAAGGAAACAAGAAATAATCCACAGAATTTTTCACTAATGAATCTGATGCCTGCCCTAAAAAGTTAATGAAAAGTCTCTCTATTGAATTCCACGGGCTTTGGATCAAGCCCCAGATAAGCTGTTCAGTGAGAGCAAGTAAAATAAATTGGGAAAAGGTTCTCTGCTTTATGAAGTCATTTTAAGGGAGGTAATGGAACAGCTGTTGCATAGATAAAACACACAAGTCCCCTCGGAGATGCAGTTGGGCAGAGCCTTGCTGCACAGCACGACTCGTGGGCATCGCCCGGCAGCTTCTCTGGCTGAACAGACCAGTAGCCTGAGCACTAACCTCGCAACGACTCCCCAAATCCCTCCGGCCCCTTAAAGGGAAAAACAGCTTCATTAGTTCCTCACATAAACAGTCAGAACATAAACACAACATGCTCCATTAAAATGGTCAAATTAAGCAAGTGGAGAACCTCTCCTGTATCGTGGCAGCTTTAGTGGTTTCATTTTGGATTTTGTTTTCCTTTTTTTTTTTTTTCTTTTTTCCCAGTTTTCCTTCACATACTTTCACTTGTAGGGCATTCAGCTAGGTACCTAGAAAGAGCTAACTCCTTCTCAGGTGATTTCACAGCATCAAACCTGGTGAAAGGTACAGTAGATCATTTAGCCTCTTTCTAGTACTTCAGAGTTTGTCATCCAAGTGTTTGAATGTATTTCAGGTAAAACATAGCAGGATTCTTCACAGAACTAGTCCTGCTTTTAATCTTTGGCAATTTTCTCTTCTCCTGTTGGTTGCATAAGAAGTTACCATTTACATGTATTGCTAAAGTAAACTGGTTTTTTTTCATCTTTCTTTAACATCCTATTTTTTCAATAATCTTTTTTATTAATTATACTGTGCCCTTACTGTAGCTTTTGTCCTTTCCACTTTGAACTAGGATTCCAAGAGATATGTACAAACAAACATCATTGCGGGACAATATGTACTGTTTAAGCTATAAGTTCTACTTTGAGCTTCATAGTTTTATTAATACTTACCAGAATTATTTTTCTAATCACCCTCTTTTTGAATGAAAATATTATTTATTTTTAATTTAACTCTCCTGCCCCACTCACTCCTACTCCACTGAAAAATGTGGCTGCTTTTGTTTGTTGTTTTGCTTTTAATCTGTGATGTAAAAACTTTTTGGAAAGCTGGCTTTCCAACTTATTGCAAAGGGACCATTCTGTTTTAAAAAAATGATATTTTTTTATTTTTAAGATTTAGCCTCGACAAGTAATTTAAGTTAGAGAAAGGATACACAAGCAAAACAAGCACATTGATTGATCTGAGTTGATTATCATTTTGATTCAGTCATCATATCCTTCTTGTCCTATTTGAAGTGGGGAAAAGTCTAGCTGTGGAATATTTGTAGGAAAAGAAAAATATTTCAGCCACTCATGATAATAGTAATAGTCAATTACAATAACAAAACCAACAACAATAACAATATTAAATGCATTAAGAACTTTATTTAACAATTATTTATTGAAAATTCTTAAGAGGTTAAACACTTAACCTGCAAGTAAAATATATTATCTACCACAATGCAGTCATGCTATGAGGATTTATCTTCATATAAAATCTAACTTAAAAAGTAATTATGGAGCACTTCCTATTTAAAAATTATATTCATTCTTATCCAAAGTTTATCAATAAATTAAGCTGAATATACATTATGGTCCATTAACTGAAAAGTAATGAGTTTTACTGTTTCTGTTCTTGTCACAAAAATACCTTTTTTCAATGCATGGAAAAGTTCTGTTTAGAACTAAAGTAATTCTTACACTGAAACATGATGTGAGCAAAAGGTATGAAAACAAAGCATGGCCCATATCACCTTAGGCAGGATTGTTGCCTGTTTGCAAAAGGACAGTGCTTTTTCTGAAGAACTCGTTTGAAACAGGACTGACCTAGTTGTCATTTATGGCAGGGTGACTATATCAGTGGGCAAGGGAAGGGCTTCAATTCTAATCCATACAGAATTTTGTAATGTCTTCGGGATATGACGCCCCACAATCTCTCTCTCTCTAAATTGAAGAGATGCAGATTGGATGGATGGATGGATGAGAAACTGGTTGGAGAATCACATCCACAGAGATGTGGTTAATGGCTCAGTGTCCAGATGGAGGTCAGAGAAAAGAGATGTTCCTTCGGGATCTCTGTTGGGAACAAACTGTTTAATGTCTTCATTAATGACATAGACAGCAGGACTGAGTGCACCTCAGCAAGTTTGCAGGTGACACCAAGCTGAGTGGTGCTGTTGACACACCTGAAGGGATGGGACCACATCCAGAGGGACATGGACAAACTCAAGGATTGAGCCCATGGGGTCTCATGAGGTTTAAAAGGACCAAGTACAAGGTGCTGCACCTGGGTCAGGGCAACTCCCAGTACCAACCCAGGCTGGGGGATGAACAGATCAAGAGTAGTCCTAATGAGAAGAACTTGGAGGTGCTGGTGGATGAGAGGCTGTTAAGTATCACTTGGAGTCCTGCATCCCGCTCTGGAATTCTCAGCATGAGAAAGATATCAACCTGTTGGAGCGAGTCCAAAGGAGGCCACAGAAGTGATTAAAGGAATAGAGCTCCAGTCCTATAAAGAAAGGTTGAGGGAGTTGGAGTTGTTCAGCCTGGAGGAGAGAAGGCTTTGGGGAGACCTTACAACAGACCTTCAATACTAAAACGAAACTTATAGGAACGATGAGGCCAAGCTTTTTAGTATGACCTGTTGCAACAGGGCAAGGGGTAATGATTTTAAAATAAAAGAAGGTAAAGTCAGATGAAACATAAGAATAAATTTTTTTATGATGAGGATGGTGAGACACTGGAGCAGGCTAAGACAGATATCTATCCTTGGAAATATTCAAGGTTGCTCTGAGCACCTTGGTCTAGCTGAAGATGGCCTGGGTCATTGTAGGGTGGGCTTGAATAGATTACCTTTAATGATTCTTTCAACCCAAATTATTCTAAGATTCTATGCTTCCATAACTGGCAGTCTGAGAAAACATAACCTTTCATACAGAGATGAAAAACGACACGTTGGTAAAGAGAAACATAGCACACCTATGGACACAGTTTTCCTGGCTTCTATCAAGTTTTCCAATTATCCTTTTCTTTGTTACACGTTGCTCTCATAGAAATGTTAATTTCTTGTCATTTTAGATACCTCAGTGAACCACCTGAAAGAAGAGAATAGTTGCAGTAGGTACCTGTCCAGTTAAAGCTCTAAACTGTGTTTCTGTTATTAGTGCTAGAGAGGATTCTATCTTTCTCCTGAGAAAAGACCTTAAGCACCTCATGCAAGTGTCAAAATTTAGCTAAAACCAGTCTGGGCTTTGGTCAAGCCATAGCAATAAATAACAGTTACAAACCAAACGTGCACTTTTTGGGAGAGATGATGCAAACGTGCATGCTGTTCACCGAATGTGATTTTGCCTCCATAGTAATTTTCTGGGATATGAAATCTCTGCATAGTTGTAATGTGTTATATAGAGAGCTGAGTGAGATTATCTAGAGTCATTTCTCTTTACTTCATTTTTGTCTTTGCAAATAAGGCATTCTTAATGTGTGTTGCAGAAGGTCTTCCGTCCCTGTTGCGATTGATGTCTAGCAAACTGCTGGGGACAATTCCAGTTGGTGGGTAAGAAACACTATCTCGTTTATCTTTATATCATATCTGTTGCAAATTAAACTAAAAACATAGAGTTTGCACACTAAAATGGTTACACTGCAGAGCAATGTGCCTATAAAACAGCATGTTAACAAGCACGACATGATAAATGAAATGCAATAAACTTCTGTAATTTCAGATTCTCCCAGAGGCAGATGACGAGGCTATCACCTGTTGAGCTTTGCTTGGTGACAGCATAACAGCGTCTCCAAGAAAGTACTGGCTGGTCTGGCTTTATAAGAAGTGAGTGGCTACTAGTGCACACTCGGTTAACTTCACATGTGCTGCATCTCAGATAAGATTCGTAATTCAAACAACCAAATGCTCAGGCAGTGGTATTTTGCTTGCTGGGTTACTGGTGTTCCTGAACTGGAATGTCCTGTTTTCTTCAGTAGATGGCAGCAGTACTGATGCATGATAAAAGCTGGATTCCAAAAGCATTTTTAAAACAAAGCTGCTGCTTTCTAACTCCCCCCCCAAATACTATCACTATCATAAATGATTGCAACATGTGAGCACCTACCTGTCAGATGTTAAACCTCATCCCCAGCTTCAATAGCGATGTGATTCACAGGTGCACAACTTTGTTTAAAAAAAACCCAAACAAACAAAGAATACAGAATAAAACAAAACAAACCCCAAACCAAATAAACAAAACCTAAGGAAAGGAAACCGAAAAAAACCAACTCCCTTACTGATCAAAGTTACTTCTTTTCTATGTGCCAGTAAACATTTATTAGCATTAACTATCTAGCTATACATGCAGATACATTTTTCCACATAAGGTGTCCCGTGGCACTACCTAAAAGGTTTTTTATCAATATTATGACTCTCTTCAGGAAGATATCAGTAGAACACAGGTTTTGGAAGGGGGAAGAAGAAAAGAATGTCTCAAGGATTAATTTGTCCTCCATAAAATGTGGCTGTTTCATATCACACAAATGAACACTAATTTGATTCAAATGTGTGTATTAAAGCTGACTATTTTTAAAGTAACAGAAATATTACTTTCAGGGACCCTGGAGGGTCCCTGAAATCCTGCACCTGAGTCTTTATTTTTAAAGAGGGAGAGACAAGATGAAAAGCGTGTTTCCAAGGGCACTCAGAAGGGAATAATAAAACTGAAGTCTTAGGTGTAAGAAACTTGTTTTTAAATTCTTGTGCAAGGTTCAGCATGGCAAAAGGTGTCTGCTTCCCCTTCTGTGTGTGCTCTAGCCCCAGGGCTATGAAAATACAGTTGTGTATTCAATCTGGTCCAGTAAATATTTCATTACATAGAGGTTGAATGCAGGGAGTCCATCATGCACCATAGGTGCAGGTGAAAAGCAAAGGGAGGGTCCTCACATGATAAAACTGAAAACTAAAACCTTCAATGTATAACTTCTACATTCCCTAAAAAAATATCGCGAGGCACTCAGAGTCTCATGGCTGTAAGATTTCTGCCCTTTACACCCATCACAAGGAATAGGATGGTAGATCTCTAGACCAAAAATTGCATGTCTCTCAGGAGAAAGCAAAGACTAAAATGAACAGGAGAAAACATTCACCAATTTGATGGATAGATTACAGTCTTCTATATTTTTTTTTTTTAAATTTAAAGTACTCTGTCTTAGTATTTACTCTATGTGGCAAACTTGTGATTATGTGAGTTAGGGAATTTCTTAGGTGTGAAAAATCAACTATTACTCTAGTATAACAAAGCTCAGATGGGTACGATGAGAAATGGTAAATAGTTCAAAAGTCTAAAAGCCATAGGAAACCTTGGATACTACTGAACATGTTCCTGAAATTTGTACTTGAGTTTTTTACCTCTGCATTTATTTTACCAGGGCTTGTGTCCTGCAAGTGCTTTCGTCTTTCTTTGCTATATTTCACAAAGCTAGTTTGTATCTAAAGTAGTCGTCCAAAGTCTACAGCAATAAAAACTTTAAACAAGATTTTGCTTTAGGATTGAATCATCATCATTTCTGGCCTAATTATAAAAAAATATAGTAGTCTGTGGTGACAGCTTATAAACATAAATGTTCCCTTCAAGCAACTATAGGTAAGGACAGAGGGGAAAAAAAAGTAATCTTAACATCTTATATTGATTGCTGGGTCAATGCTGTTCTTGAAACTGTAAAATATGAATGAGCAGCCTTTGAACAGAGTAAGATACTAGATACCTTTGATCAAATCTGGGATGCATTTCTGCACTGCTACTCACTAAAAAGAACAAATAGAGGATAACCCTCAGATGATCAACCCTGTATCCACAAGGCCTTTCTCTATGTAGCTGAGAAACTAAATATATATTGACCAAATGACAGCTTTCAGAAGACAGGGTTTGTTTGTGAGACATTCAAGGAAGTAAACAATAGAAAAGGACAAGCTTTATTTAGATCATTCCAAAGGGACTGATTCACAGTTAATGGGATTAAATTAAGCAGAGAAATTTGTAGACTGGGCATCAGTCTACATATATTTAATTATGGAGAGATCTGTCCAGCTTGTGAAAGATTCTGTAAGAGGGAACAGTAGAAATCACATTGTTTCCACGAAACTGGATGTGGTAGGATGCTGATGAATACAATAGGCTTATAGCGTATAGTGGATAGAGGAAAACCCTAGAGAAAATGGAATTTTCAGTATTGGATAATAATATTAAAAATAAATAAACAAATAGATAGAGAAAGCAAAACAGAAATTATAGCTGTAGTACCTCAGAAAAATGTGTATATCTTGTAATTAAATTTGTCCTTTTAGCTTTTCGACTATGTATATTTATATATAAACATATACTATACTGTGTGTTTAACCCTTCTCATTTTGTGACACCATGAAGACAGTATGGAATACATCCAGCTGAACTTTGACACAGAAGAAACAGAACTACTGATTTAACTAGTTCATGAAGGTGCATGGAGGCATAAAGCCTGTGAATTACAGCCTGTGCTCTGCACTTCTCAAATAATAATTTTTTTCAAGTGGATTTCCTCAAAAGTACTTGAAAGTGTTTGGGAGGTTTGTTGTGATTTTCTAGGGGTTTGTTTGTTTGTTTTTAATTAAAGTTTTACGCTGTCTTTTATCCAGCTCTTTTTTCTGGTCTTATGTTTAACTTTCCTATGTTCCTCTGGGTTCTACAGTCAATAACATCAGTTTTCTCTGAGGGGAAGGACTAGAAGGGAGGAGAAAGCTGACAATGACTCCTCCATGTCCCAAATCTTCCACTGGGAGGAACATGTTGCTGATGCTCAGCCTTCCCTTGGCTGTGGTCTTTGCACTTGGCACAAACATATTTGTTTACATTTTCTCACATGTGGTCTACTTTTTTTTCATCTGTATCCAGTTAATACTTGGATATTGTACACTAATCTTCTCCAACCCATTAGTACAAAGGCATAATATTTGTTTCTCAGTGACTGTAGAGATTTCTTATACTCCCAAACCTATACTAAAACAGGCTGGGTAACAGCCATTTGACCAAAACGCAGAGAGTATCAGAGTTAAAGCAAGATATGACCACCTCAGGTCAGCACAAGATTGGACTAGGCCTGAGATCCTACACTGTCAAGTCCTTACAGAGTCTGTGTCCTTTTCCTGGGCTAAATATAGGATGCAGTATTTCCCCCAATAACTTCCCCTCAGCACAAAATCTGTGTATCTAAATCTGTTTGCTATCCACAAACAAATGGAGTATGAATTTCTCTGAGACATCAAAATGTATATGTATTTCACACAATTAGCAAAGACAGCAACCAAGAGAGGCTAGGAAAAGTGAAGAACATGAGGTCATTAGGATGGATATGTTGCTGGTAGACTTCAAAAGGATTTAGGTCTAGTAGTGTTTTCTGTCTGTTGTTTACATTCCTAAATCTGTTTGGGGAAGTTCACACAAGCTCAGAAGGTTATTTTTAGTCAACTTCTTAGTTTCCTTTGAGACACCTGAAAGGTGTGGGCAGGGGTAGCTTCTCTCATTTCAGAACTGGAGATCAATTTAATCCCTTTAAAATGTGCATGAGTCACATTTTAACACATTTTACCATTTGAAGCTCCAGAAAGTGTGACAGTCAGAATTAACATTTACTGTATTTTTCTCTATTGATTGTAAAATTCAGAGCAAGAGAATGATAATGCGGTATTAGTTGGTTTTTTTAAGATCCTTTCCAAAACCAAATCTGTATAACCTCTTAAATTATGAGGTCAGGTAACAGTGTTTTTGTGAGTCAGTTTGAATCTGTTTCAGTTTTTTCTCAGAGGACGAAGTCTGGAATCCTAAATCTGGCACCAGGAATAAGTTTAAGCAATATCTCACCTTCTGCGATTACTTTTAAAGATCACTGATTTTAAAGGAAGATTTTAATGAAGGTTTGTTTTTTTTTTTTTAATGCTACTGAATTAGGGAAGGAGTTTTAACTGCTTATCATGTTGAAGAGAAATATAATCTGCAGAAGAGCTCTGAACAACACTTCTTTTGCATCTCTACATACAAAACAACTTGCATTCTCCTCTTGGCAAGGCAGGAAACCATACAGACTGATAGGAAAACAGGTTTTCTGGCTGACTGTTAAAGATGTTTCTTTGATTTGTGCAGAAGAACATGGAAATGTCACAAGGTAAGTAATGCACCAATACAGGAGAAGGAAAGGGCAATTTCAAGATGCTCAAAAACCTGGCTTTGGAGCTCATGTGGGATCACTCCCAGTGGTTATTCAACCTACCTTTTAGTTTCCTTAAAACTTTTTTATTATTGAAAGGAAAAAGGAAGGTAGGAGAAAGTAACCAGCAAAACAGACAGGCCTAAATTACAGAACAGTCCTCACATTTGTTTTTCAGACCTGGAATATTTTTCCTTAGCTGAAAACAGTAGTGGTTTCTTGTGATCTGATAGCTACTTGTCTCACAGAATGGTACATTAGCATCTCAGGTGTTTAGTCTGAGCTAGACAACTGGGCTACTTCTACAGCCAGCTGTGTGGGGTTGGTGCCTCTGGAGGGCTGTTAAGCTCATTTTATGATGGGCATTTAAGAGGGAGATCTACAGAAAGTGATTCATCTTAGCTACATCTATCCATTAACTATGGACAGTCTAAGGGAATAGTTTTAGTTGGACACCTAACTTCGAGACAGCTAAAAGTAGAGGTGAGTCCCATCTCTTGTCACCAGACAACATAAGCCCTCATAATTCCCAAAGATTATGCTCAGCTGCAGATGAGGATTTGTTGGTGATTATATTGGCCTTTGTGTAGCATCCTTCCACCCAAACTTAAGTACCTTGAGGACCTGGTCTGTTGAGCTCACTAGAACTTTTCAATTCATTACATTATTACAGAATTTGCAGCTCTACCAAGTTGTAGATAAGGGGTATTCTGATCAGACCACAGTGCCAAAAATAAATTTTGCCTTACAAGTTTCAGCCATTTTTCAGGTGTTCTTGGTATTCATTTCTCACCTCTTAGTCAATGTCACTATTAAAAAGCCTTTGCTCACAGTACTCAGGAAGGAAACATTCAGTATGAGTGCAGAATTCAGGTTCCCTATTCAATGAAGAGGGACATAAAAAATACTTGGAAAATAGTGTAGGTAAAAGAGTGCTGTGAAGTGCTTAGACTGCAAAATTCTAAATTATTTTTCTTGGCATGTCTAACCAAAATCTTAGCCAGCACAGAACATGCACCAATAAAGTCAATGACAAAGCTTGAAATGGAAGCAACTGAAAACACAGAAACAATTACTGCCCAACTGTCTTTGTTTAAGCTGCCATTTACTTATGAGCATTTGGATCTTATTATTTCTGTCAAATTTGTATTTTACCATGGCCGGGAAAACAAGACAAAACAAACCTCTGTTCTTGAATTTGAGACAGCTGGGCTCTAGTGAAGGTGACTCTGAGTTCCCAAGCAAGTAAGAATCACATAGAAAATGCTTTCATTGTTAGACAGTTAGGAGTCATGCATTCATTTCCTGAAGGGAGAAGGGAAATAAGCTTTGTATAATTACTTGGGGATGTGGATCTATGATTGTGCTGCAATGCTGAATTGGAAATTAATTTCTTTCCATGCAAATCAATTTGTTCATTGGAATGATCTCCAAATTTTTGCCACACTCAAAGCCATTTGAGACTTAGATTTCCTCAAGGAGTGCTTAAGCAACCATTCTACTGAATGTATTGAGTATGGTGCATTCATAAAATTGTGCAATAATTTAGGCTGAAAGCGACCTCTGGAGGTCATCTATTGTGACACTTGCTCAGAGGTGGTGGGGGGAGTCAACTTCAAAGTTACAGCTTAGGCAGACTTTGAATATAAATTCATATTTTTTCCCTAATTTTACTGCAAGGACACTGCAGAAAAACATCCAAAAATACTTGCTAAAGATAAGTTAAACTATTTCTACTGCTCTCCACTATCTACTGATCCAGTCATCTCATCATAAAGGTGTTCTAGACTATTAGGCACAACTTTGCTATTGTAAATCCAGGCTGGTCAGTTCACACTCTTATCACTTCTATATCTGGACAAGGCTCAAGGACAATCTGCTTCATAGTTTCCCTAGTGTTACACAAAAATCTTGTTATGCCAAAATAGATAAAACCTTGTGCTGCTAAGAATTTATCATTAGTTTAAGTCAAGCCCGATCTTATCAAAATATAACAGTTGATTTTATTCCAATGAGATTGACTGAAAAATTTCTGTTTCATAATGTAGTTATGACTGATAAACACAAATTTCTGTTAGAAACAAACAGTTTCTAATCCGTTCCTTAGTTTACCCTCAGATATTCTTGTAAAATCAACCAGTTTAATTTTACTGAATAGCAGTTTATGGGGTTACCAATTCATAAAGTTCTTAAAAAAACAGTAAACCAGAGGATGATGACTCTGACTTCATCTTTTTTCATTTTGGGTTTTCTTGTGGATGTTTTTATAGGTTTTCTAGTAGTTTCCTTCTTGCTTTTTCTTTATTGGCTTCTAGCAGATTTAAATCATCTTATATTGACTATTAGCTGAAGTTATGCATTAAGTTTTCTCAGCCCAACTAACATAAAGGATTAACGTTTGTTACCTAGTGATTTCAGAGGTTGTCAGAACTTCACCTTATAAAGTATTATAAGAGCTAAGCTGAAACAATTTAGGCAATAGATGCTTACCAAAAGACCTTTGAAAACAGCCAGATCACGCTGAGATCATGTCAAGCTGATACAAACCTGAAATAGTTCTAAGACCCTGCATGACCAGGTCAGTACAAAGGCTGTTACCTCCTAACAGTCACAGCAGAAATTGTATGTAATGGGCTATTCCAAGGAACATAACTAGGCTGGCAAGTTGCAGGTCTTGACATTTTTAAAGACAAACATGTCAGTCTTCACATGTGCATAAGATAGTTTTAATTTTCTCCAGTAAAATTTTTACCTTCTGTATCAACAATAAAGGAACTCGACTAGCCCCTGTTCCCATCTTAGATCTTAGAGGTACTGAATAATCTTTTTCTAGTTGCTTTATGTACCCCATGAACATAATTTAAAGGAACAGGATTGGAAATAAGGGGTGGGGAGAGAAATATTGCTCTTTTTGTTTTGCCATCAGAGCCTTTAAATCCCAATTTCTGAGGGATTTTCTCTTTAATCTGACAGAGACAATAAATAAATTGAAGCTTCCTGATTGCCACCTCAGTAATTTAATTACATAATTATTTCTGTCTGAGTTTCTCAAAACTGATAAAAAAAACCCTAAAAATTTCAATTTTTGGAGATTTGAATCCATCATAAATTATTACCCCAATTAATTTTCAGGATATTTTCAGGATATTTTGGTCATTCTTAATTATTGCTATTTATTTAATTCTGCCAATATTATTTTTTCTATTCCCTTTTGTTGTTGTTCCACAGACCTACAAGAAGACTCCTTGTACCAGTTAGTTCCTTCATTCTAAGTTCCTCTTCTCTTGAGTTTTAGAACATTCTCTCTTTTCACTGAGAGAAAGTTGTTATGTGGTTAGAAGAACTATCTGAGTCTTCTTACATTATGCTATCAATTCAATGAATGCAAGCACCACCAACCAGCTTGTTGAAATCAAAAGCAGACAAACACTGAGTGTGAAGGGTAGTTCAGCAGAAAGTAATACTAAAAAAATTATGGTTTTGCCATTTCACAATGTTAAGTTGTTTTTTTTTAGGAAACTGCTATAGATATGCAAGCTCATTTTTGTTATCATTATCTAGTATCTAGACCCGTCCTTATTAAAAACAACCAATTTTTCTGACTAATTCTACTGCAAACCTGAAACAGATCATTTATTCTAAGCTTGCTTTGGATAAACAAGCATGGGAAAAACTGTCTTACTCTTCCTTCATTTATGTCATGCACATTTTCAGAAACTTAACTGAAGTAAGTGGATATATGTCCAAACTTAAGATGCTCTTTGAATTTGATATACAACTTTTTATGTTACAATATTGTGCAGAAAACCTCATCAGCATATAATTTGTTATTATTATGACAGCTCATTAGGGCTGTCTCGAAAACAGTATTTCCATTTTATGGAAGAAAAAAAAAGGTTTTTCAAAAATTGGTTTTTGTTCTGACACAGAATCAAAATTTGATCTGTTTGATTTCTTAGGGTCTAGGCAGAAAAAAATCCAACAACATTGATATCAATGACCTATAACTGCTTTTCTATCTCCCTTGCACATATCCTGACATCTCAGCTATTATCTAGGTCAGCATGTTTCTCTGAGACCTGAATTTAATCCTTGACTAAGGAAAACATCATCACTTCTGTCAAAATAATTATTTTCACACACAAAAGCCCAGTTTTGATAAATATGCATGGATACCTCTTACATTTCTGCCTATCCATTTAGTTCAATCCGCAGAGCTCTGTAATAGGCAAGGCTGTATATCTTAGTTTGATGAATCTTAGCAGGATGCATTTATTCCTCCACTGAACTTAGGGTCTCTGTCTGCACAGTTTCTTTGATGAAGACAGATCACAAAAGGCTAATTTGTGTCAGTCACCGCAGACTCTGAAGCCATGGTCAAAAAGGTTACACAGGGTCCTGGTCCTGGAAAGGTTTTTGCTCATATATAATGGTTCATGAAAACTCTGGTGTTCATGCACAAGACAAGATGAGGGTAGTTTAGATTAGATATTAGGAAGAAACTCTTCACTGTAAGGGTGCTGAGGCCCTGGCACAGGTTGCCCAGAGAAGCTGTGGCTGCCCCATCCCTGGAAGTGTTCAAGGCCAGGTTGGATGGGGCTTTGAGCAACCTGATCTAGTGGAAGGTGTCCTTGCCTATGGCAGAGGGGTATAATAATTGGATGGTCTTTAAGGTCTCTTACAATCCAAACCATTCCATGATTCTATTAAACTACGAAGGTGTATCTTCAGATTTCTCTTAAAATCTGGTGGACAATTCTTACTTTCCTATCAAGAGCAGAAGGAACTAATTTTCTTGTTTCCTATAATCCACCTGCCCGCTCCAAAAAAGAACAACAAAACATACTAACGATCACATGTATCAGAAATCATCCAAATAATCCTGAACAGGTTTGATTTTGTTTCTTTTCATTAAAAGTGCCAAGTGGGATCAGTCTTCCAGACTGGTTTCCACATTCATAATGCTACTCAAGCTACAGAAAACCGTATCAGTTCTTCTTAAAAAAAAAAAAAAAAAAAAAAAGAAATCAAATAACAGAATTTTTGTATTCCTCTAATGAGACCTGTTGTCTTCACCAACAATTCTGTGAGGCATTATATTATACAAAAAAAAGCTGAACAAGCCTGTTCTGTACAAATTAACTACTGTGGTCTACCATCAAGTACCTTGCTTTAAGTCTTTGTACTGTTCTCTACTTTCCCTATTACTTTTAGCTGACTTTACACTGTGTGTATAGTTAAATGGCAACGTTGAATGCAATGCTGTGGCATTTTGTCTACACATTGCACTAGAAATAAGTACATGCTAATACTAACCTAGGCATTCAAGTTTATCACACAGCTGAACTAGAGTCTTTTTTTGTTTTCAAGGAATTACTACAAAATGAATCCCAGATCAAGATATCTTCTTCTGAATCCTCATTATTTGCATACTGGCTTATTATCTGAGTCATTAAAAAAAATATTAATTTCTCCTTAAAACAACAACAACCCAATTCACTGTATCTCCCCTGAAAAAGTGGAGAAAGCTGTATCTCCTAGAAGGCTGTATATTTTGAGCATTTTGCAAAACCAGTCTTCACAAAGCAGTCATAAAGAATCATTAATGTAAATTCTATAAATGACTCCTTTCAACATTATTTTTATATCAGTTTTTTTAGATGGAGAAACCAAGGCAGAGGTAGACAAGGTGAAATTAGGTGAAATATGGTGAGTCACAGCCAGAGCTATCCCACAGTTATAAGCCTTTTAACTTCAAGTAATTCTGACTCATGTTTTCTCCTTTCTTCCTGTAACTTTGATCTACAGAAGTAAAGTCATGCAACAACTTAAGAAGGAATAACTGGTGCACAGAACCAGACAATGCATTTTTATTTACAGTTCTTTTACCATCTCTTTTACCCCCCTTGAGGAAAACAATACTCACAAATTTTAAGATTATTGTGAAGGACAAAACGAAACAACAGAATTCAAACATTGGCGAACATCCATTTGGCACTTCAGTAGATCTAATATTACTACCTGAGCAAAAAGAACCTCAAAAAGGGACTTCATTCGGTTTTCACTTATGTCGGTAAATCTAGAGTAACTTCACTGCAAATGCTGTAGTCAATAGTTATTTCTGATTTACACTTATGAAGCTGAGAGAAAATGGGGCTTTAATTGATCAGCAAAACCTGTCTCAGTGTAGATTTTTCTCCAGCAGTCATCTTACTGTAGTAATTTCAGGAAAAATAAATAATAAGATTCAAACACCACAGTAAGCAGTTAAGGAAATTATATATCAAATAAGCTCCAAAAAGCCTGGAGAATTGCAAACAGAAGTTTTGCCTTACAGGTCTCATTCCTTATGTAGATTTAAATAATTCAATTGTTGAATAAATCTTCTACATTCTATTTATTCAAGCATTTTCAACTTTCATTTCCCAGCAGCCATGCCAAGAGTCATAAGAAAGAAAGGATCTTTTTTGATCATTGACAACAGTGATGTGAAAATAAGTTGCATACCCAAGTTTCTGCATATTGCATAGTAAAGGTATAGATAATAGTATTCTGCCTACAACTATCCTCAGCAAGAGTGGGACTGGGAAAAAAAACAGTGTCTTCCCTAGGCTTAAATAATTCATTGGTTGAATCACTGAATACATCTCGGGTTTTGTCATGCATTCACAGATTTCCTATGATACTTTTGCTGACAATAAAATTTAAAACAAAACAAAACAAAAACATACCTAGCATTCTCTTAAAGAGGAAAGAGTCTGATAAGAAACCTTTTGTAGTTTCAGAAAACTTACATCATATTGAAGATGATTGCTGTGTTCATAGTAATAACTTTTATGGTAGTTGAAATAGGTTTTTATTATGTATTTTAAACAATTTTTCAGTCTTTTATCAGGAGTTCTTCGATCAAGTATGAGCTACAGGGAATTCAGAAAAGCTTTTTTCACTTCCTGTGTTCTCCTTGGGAAATCAAAGTGATGGGGTTATCATGTTGTCAAATGCCACTGTGTGACAAAAGTAGGCGCAATACTGAAGAGTGTTGAATTGACCCTTATTATCTTTAAAGTTTTGTTTGCAGTTGCCTCTGTGGTTTGACTGGAGAAACACAGCAAATCAAGGTTGTTGTATCTGCATTCTCTAAGGCAATAATTGCCTTGTTGATAGGATGCACTGATTTGCCATACCATTGCCATAGAATTTGAACACTCAGACCACTTTTTAGGTTTCACAGATTACGCATAGGCAAATGAAGACAAGATATTCTGCAAATGCAGTTTGCTCTGGGGCAGAAACTAGGTAACAAAGACAGGCAACACAAAGAATCTTCTAACAGTCCTCTCAGCAAACATTGCATTAGTTTCTAGGTTTGTTAAAAATGACCAACAACCTGGGAACACACGCTTGCACCTGGTAATTCCACGATGATGAAATTTTGTGTTTTCATTTCTCTCACAGCTGTTTGGTCTGCCTTCTTCTCCCAGTTTTCAGCATAACTCATCAAGAAGGCTTTTAGAACTAAACTGCTCTGCTGATATCACAGGATCACAGCATGGTTGAGGCCAGAAGGAACCACAGTGGTTATCTGGTCCAACCTCCCAGCTCAAGCAGGGTCATCCCGGAGCATGTTGTACAGGATTGTGTCCAGATGGTTCTGGGATATCTCCAGTGAGACATTGGTATTGTGTAAGGCCCACATTTCATCTGATTTTCTTAATTAGCTGAAGGATTTGAATGGAAAGATGAGCTTGAGCTCCTATGGAACAGAGGAGCCTGTCGGGAGGTGAAGAAACAGTAGTAACTGTTTCCTGGAGACATCAGAGTTTTAGCTGACTGTGTGTCGTGTTACCTGGCTCTGTGTTGTACGGGAAATGTTCTCTAAAATAACAAATGTTTTATACCTTACTGTTGGGCACACAACTTTTCATCCAAGGGAGATGTGGGCATTAATGGGAAAGAGGTGAAGCAAAGCAAGCAAGAATCCTGCATCCCATTACACCATCAAGATATCGTTGAAAATAATAAGGATTTATAAGGATAAGAGGTGTGGCATCTTGAGTTGTACCTTGGCTTATACAGCACAGGCATATCTAAGAATGTCAAAGTACTAAAGTCTTTTGTCAGTTATCTTTCTACCAGCTCCTCAGCTGATTTAAAGTCAGACCAGAGTTAGGAATGGTCTGTTTGTTCATTCCTGCTCTCTGAACTGTCACAGATCTATCATATCATTGGGCATAGTGTGAGGGTTGTGCCTCTACAGCCTCTCAAAAGAGTATTAAACCTCATTTGTTCATACGATAGCTCTCCAAAGTTTTATTCTCATTTCAGTATTAGTTAAAGAGTTTTATGCTGTCAAAGACACTGTTTTCAATTAAAATAATAAAAAAGCACATTTAAAAAATAAACTTGTGAAATACAGAAGAAAATACCAAAAAAAAAAAAAAAAAGTACACCAAAGTGACATTTCTTGTTTATCATGACTTAAAATTTTTCTTAAGTAAAATATTTGCTTTCTTAAGTAAAATATTTGTTGGTTTTCCTCAGTAACTTTCTGAAGGACAGACTTTCTCATAAAGCACTGCTGTTAAAATTCACTTGGATCAAAAAATAAGCTTTGATAGTGTCTGAAAACATTTGATTTTCCTCATCACTATACACTGTAATTCATTATCACAGTAAATATTGGATGGTATATTCCTGGCTAACTAAGATAAAAGTCTACAGATGAAAACAATATTTCTTAAAGTAAAAGCAGTTGGAAAAAATAGCCAAACAGCCTGGTATTGAAGTGGAGCTGTAAGAACTCCATGTAACCTAAAAAGACTTCAGTGTTCACTGGGACATTGTCTGAAAAAAATAAGTAATGAGGACTTTGGTATAAGGAAAATTTGGTGACAGAAAAGAGGTACAGAAGCAGAAGTGTGAGCAAAGTTTCTTTAATTTTTTCTTTCAGAAACTATGTCTTGAAATACCTTTAGAGATGAAAAAGAGGAGAGCTTGCACACATGCATGCATAGAAGGATATATTCAAGGAGACTTTCTCTGCCTATTAAAGCTTTATTTTTGACTTTACATGTTTGAAGTTTCCATTCAGGAATGTTCTGTCTACTTTTTTTTTTTTCTTTCCTCTCAAGAGTTTGCAAAAGAAAAGGGGGAAAAAAAGCTCTACTGTGCTCATACATTTTTTCTATTCCTTGAGTTAGCTCAGGGTGGGAGGTGGAGCTTGCTCTTCCTTTCATTAGCTGCTTTGAGATTCACATCTTTTGTTCTTCGAACTCTCTTATTTGAAATTCTTTTTTTTTAAGTCAGCAGGGAGCAAGGGTTGATGAGCCCCAGCCTCAGCTACAGCCTTGGGGCAAAGAGTCTTCTTTTTGAATAATAGTCTTACGGTTTTGTTGTATTTTATTTTTCCCTGAAATGTATCTTGGATATGTTGATTCGTAAAAGGCTCTTCTGAGGCTTGCACTTGTCCTCTTTTCTTTATAGTTTTCTGACTTTTTTATTTTTCCCTTACTGTATTATAAGTTTGCAGAATGTTTATACTTCTTTATTCCAAAATCCCCATCATGTTTTTTTCTATTATGGCTTTGATAGATATATACTTCCATTCTGTGTTTTACTTTTCTTAAACTGATGTAAGATCAGAGTAAACATTTGCCACCTGTCTTCCTAGATATTTAGTGAGAACAAGTATTGAATATCATGGTGCATTCAGTTTTCATACATAAAGGATTTTTACTGGGACATTACATGCCACATTTCATTGTTTAAACCAGCACTTAGAAAGATGAATACCACGTAGGTCTGGGAATTTTGTTAAGAGACAAGAGGTAAAATTTTCTGCAACGTTTTTGATTTATTCCTAGTTTTCATGTTTCCTTCTATATAACCTAGTGCTTAAAGCATTTACTTAAGAATCATCCTTCCTGAGCCTGAATGGGTTTAATTCTGCATCTTCTGTTACTCCAGGACAAGCCCTATACCCTAAAAATACTTAAAGTCGTGACTCCCATTAAGGCATTCCTGGCTACACACTGGCTCATCAATATTCATAGGGAGAGAGTATGAAAAAGAAAACATAATTTGGAAGCCTAATGCCTCTGATACTCCACTGAGAGAAAGGAGGTCTGTGTTCTAATCCTTGTTTTCCTTATTTATCTCTTAAATTACCAGTCAAAAGGGAAATCTGGGGTTTTCTCATTTCACACTGGTACTGCCTTTTCACTGTAGTATAACATTTCAGACTTCACAGGCAGCATATTCATTCCTCAGGATTCCATGAAGCTCTTTTGTCTGAGAGCGCTGCACTAAAAGGTGTCTGACATTCCCTTCTTGTGAAAAGCAGGGCCCTGCTCTTAATTGGGGAAACCATCCCTTTCAAAAATGCTGCATCTAATCCCAGTTAATCACACAGTTTGGTTTACTTACTTGAATTTGCTTCATTTTGCTTTGGTCAGTAGAATAGTTGGGAACTTGATATTAGCCATTCTGGGAAGCATGTGTGACATTTTGCTATGAGAGGCTGTTGTTTACTACACATATCGATTCTTAAATGTTCCCCAACCACTGTTAAAGATGCTGAAAGCACCCATAGTCACTGTTTGATTAATTTGTACATGTTTCTCTTTTCATTTTAATGTATGTTCCCTGTCCCTTGGGAAATGTCTCTGGCATATTCCTCATGACCTCTTAGTCTTTAACACAGATCTTTGGAATAAATACATTCAAAACCTTTTACCTTAATGTAAATGGACACATCTTGCTCCCTTTCTATTGTGGCCTGGGGGTAGGGGGACACAAGCTTTATATGCTTTTATCTCTTCAATTCATTCCATTACTAGTAGAAAGCAGTATCTTCATAATACTGGGTGTAATCATCATTTTCCCAGCTGTAACAAAAGTGAATCTCCAGTTTTTATTAAAGATACAATTCAGGGTTCAAGAGAATTAAACTACTGCTGACGATTTTATACTTTATTTCTTACTATTACTATTATTTTTCTTCTCCTTATCTGCTTCTTTGTAAAATCATGTCCTCTTCACCCCAAAAAGAAACTAATATTCACCACAAGAAATCTCATGCTTAGAATAAAGTATTGAAAAGGTTTTCAGGGTATAGTATGTCACCAAAAATATTCATAACACTATTAAAAATCTTAGGAACATCAGTAGCACAGACAAAAAAAGACATGATAATACTAGATGAGAAAATGCTGAAACAGTCCAACTGAAATGTTGCAAGACTATGTCAGTCCAAAGAGTTTTTGCCACGAAGAAAACATCTTTTTGAATCATTTTGAATTTAATCTGGTTTTATAATCTTAAATTGTCTCATTTTGAAAAAGTAAAAATATTCTATTTTACATCGCCTTTGGAAGTTCTTCTCTATTAGATTTAATATTTATAGTATTCTAAATGAACTGTTATATACCCTTAGTCTAAAATTTTGTACCTAATTTTGATTATGCTTCTATGATGCTTCTAAATAAAATACATTACTCAGTGTTAAACCTCAACATTTTGATCCTTTATTTCTTAAAATGTGTTCAGAGACAAGATTTCTTTTCTTCTTTGTGTCTTGATTTGAAATCTAGATCCATGTTAAAATGTCACAACCTTCTGAAAAATAGGCATTATTTTCTGAACATCACAAAAGGTAGAAAAGTTCACAAGAAATGGCAGTGGACACACTATTGCTGGAAACTGTTAGAAAAAAATCTGATATCTTTATAAAAAATATACTTCATTGCAGTTTCTGGAAGGAATTTATGGCTTTTGTGCCATGGAAGAGAAAATTCTCAAGGTGGAGAACTAGGAAAAGTTTCTTTAGGGTGTTATGGGGGTGTTGTTTTGTGTTGCCTTTTTTTTTTTCTTTAAACATATGGGGGAGTGTGCATAAGAATGTCCATACAAACAATCTGACCCTTCCTCTAGTTTCTGACTTAGGTTGCAGGTGCTTATGGAAAGATATGTTCAAAGTATGAAGTTACTTATCCTCTCCTGTATGTTCAATTTCCAGTCATCATTGATATTGCAACTTCCTAAATCACAGATTGAGTACACTATGTTGTTAACATCATCTTAGGTCAGATCCTACTTGTTCACACAAGTAGGAATTTTTAAAAGGCAGCTTACAACCTTTTTCAGCTAATTTGCCTTGGTAGGCACAGTTGTGCCTGGTCCTTATGAGATTCTCATAATTAATTTATGAACATCTACTTTATTCTATGTTAAATAGATTTTTTCCTCATTACTTAAGTGTAGTTGGCAACTTCTAATCATGCATTAAGATCATTTCATGTAAATATAGCCATCTGGAAGCTAAGCATCCAGTTTCAAATAGTCATCAAGGTTCTGTCTTGCAATCGGCAGAAAGAGACATGAAGCAGTTTCCAAGGACAATTTACCCTGTTCCAAAATAAATGAATAATTGCTGAAATGAATTTCTCTCTAGATATGACTCTTTGGGGTTGATCAGGGAGCCTAGATAAAATAACTTAGACACCCTGTTTTTACATGGCTGTCTCTAAGAAGGATCCCACCTATGTTAACAAGGGCAGCCTCTATTGTGCAACTTTCTCCACACTTCACTAATATGATGTTAGCGACCCAAATCAATAGGCACCCTGCCTTCCTTTTAACATATTAGCAAACAGAATCTACAGCTTTGCTAGTAAATGAAATCAGAAGTGAAACACTTTCTGGTCCAGCCCAACTTGGACTTACAGACAATAATTTATGTCTTAAAAAAAATCAGCTGCCTACACAGTACCCACTAGCCCCAAACTATATTAACCCCAGACTGTGTCAGAATGAGATCTGACAGAGCAGTAGATGAACTAAGCTCAGTCTCACCCAATTATTTAATAGCATGGGTGATTGCAGAATGGGGTTTATGGCTTTTGCCATGGCCTGATTAGTCACAGAATCACAGAACTACAGAATCATTTAGTTTGGAAAAGACCTCCATGATCATCGAGTCCAACCTCTGACTGAACAACACCTTGCCAACTAGACCATGGCACTAAGTGCCATGTCCAGCCATTTTTTAAACACCTCCACCACCTCCCTGGGCAGCCTGTTCCAATGCTTAACAAACCTTTCTGTGAAGAAATTCTTCCTACGTCCAACATGAACCTCCCCTGGTGCAGCCCGAGGTGATTTCCTCTTGTCCTGTTGCTTGTTGTCTGGGAGTAGAGCCCAACACCCATTTTGCTGCAACCTCCTTCCAGGCAGTTGTAGAGAGTGAGACAGTCCCCCCCGAGCCCCCTTTTCTCCAGGCTAAACATGCCCAGCTCCTTCAGTCTCTCCTAATATGACTTTACAAATCCTTTACCAGCTCTGTTGCCCTTCTCTGGACTCGCTTCAGCACCTCAATGTCTTTCTGGTTGTTGGGGGGCCCAGAACTGCGCACAGAACTCGACGTGTGGCCTCACCAGTGCCCAGTACAGAGGGACAGTCACTGCCCTGGTCCTGCTGCCCACACTATTGCTGACACAGACCAGGTGCCATTGGCCTTCTCGTCCACCTGGGCACACCTGAGCTCGTGTTCAGTCGCTGTCAACCAGCACCCAAAGGTCCTTTCCCTCTGGGCCACTTTCCAGCCACCAGCCTGGAGCACTGCATGGGAGTGTTGTGGCTAAAGTGTAGGAGGACCTGGCACTTGGCCTTGTTGAAACTCATGCCATTGTAACTTCGATCCAACCTGTCCAGATCCCTCTGTAGAGCTTTCCCACCCTCCAGCAGATCAACATTCCCACCCAAAGTCAATTGGTAGCACATGTGGACAATAGCACAGGTCTCTCTGACATGGGTTTGTTGAATAAGTAACTTTTTATGCAAAATTTTACACAAAGTTTTTCAAATTTTTTAATGAACTAGAGAAAAATCTGGTGCTTCTATCTGTTGTGATCTTCCACAGGAAAGTCAGCAATGCTAGGTAGGTTTCATCTCAGTACTGCCTCTCACTGTGCCACTTCCAGTCGTTGCACACTTGCCTTGGGCTCTCCCAGCTGTTTACCACATTTGCCTGCCTTAAACCTGGCAGCTATTTTGCAAAACTTAAAGAACAGGACCCCCCAACAAAATGTTGAAAGGTTATTTGACCTTTTTTGTCGACAAAAGGTTTTACAGTGAAGCCATTAAATAAATAACTAAATGGATAAATAAATAAGCAAATGAGTAAATAAAGTAAAAGAAACAAAAAGTGATTTGCAGACAGGCTGGTTTTAAAATGATAGGATTCAGTTGTTTTGGGTTTGGTTTTGGTTTTTTTGTTGTTTCTTTTCCTTCTATTTAGACCATTTACTTGAGCTAACATATATAATAAACAAATTTTGTTATTAATACTTAGTTTTCAGGAGCTACCTGAAATTACAGGATTTAAACTAATTTATTTTTTGGATAGAAGCCTTTATCTAGTGAGAGGATGGTGTCTTTACACTTCTTAAAATGTCTTCAAGATACCACTATAAATGTGTGGAGATCCTTCGTGAGAATATTGTCTCTACACATCTCCATAAAAATTTTAATTTTTCTTTTACAGATCCTGTGATCCTACTCCTACATCCTTCCTCAGGGCAAACTTTTTTCATTCATAGCTTGTGGCTTTGTACTTTTTTTCTACTTTTCATTATAACTCATCTTTTATGAAACAACAGACTATTCTCCCAAGAATACCTGAAAGAAAGAGGACTTGTGGGTCAAATGCACACCCTCGATTTTCTACAAGAGAGTTCATCAGGAAACCAGAGTAATTTGGTTAGATGGCCCAGTAGAGGGAATATTCAAGCTTTAAATAAATACACAATAAAAATAGCACACTGTTACTATAGGGTTACTGGACTGTAGCAGTAAATGAACTGAATAAAATTTTATGGCTTCTTAACATGCTGAGGTTTTGCAGTGTCGTCCATCTTGTAGCCTAACAACATTTCCCAGCCTGCTATCAGTGAAACTAATAGTGCGAATGGAAATTTTATGAAAAATGGGAAATCTACGTTGGTTTTATATTATGTCAGTAGAATGAATAAAGACCATATTTTGGCGTTAATAGCTAATGGTAGAAAGTGTGGAGGGAGGGGGAAAAGAAAGAATGGCTACATTTTCAGCTTTTGAATTGATGTTTTTTAAAGAGTTGGCTGTAATTATGATATTTGAATGTCATTATCATTAAGCTGATAAATTATTTAGTAAGAAGGTGAACAACGCGAAGAGATCATTGATGTATTCAAGCATCTTAGTTGTATTCCATAAGTCTCCTTGTGACTCACGGGCTGCTGTATTAATCACATGGATACCACAGATATGTTCTGTTATTATCTTTCACTGCAAGGTCAAAGTTTTGTACTAACATAACGTATGGGAAGGCGTAGGTGGGGGAGAAGAAACCTCAAAATTATTAATCATACCGCAGAGCAATGATAACAAAGGTTCTTTACTGACTTAAAATGGACTCCTTAATGCCCCTCAAGCTGAGATGTCATAATGACCTCCGTATCAGACCTCCTTAGACAGCAGAGATAGCACATAAAGTGGATGCACGGGAAGCAGCAAGTACAACCAGCACTCAGCCGAGTTCAGAAGCGCAAAAGCACAAGTGTGGGAACATGCCTGCAAAAGAGAGTTCTAGATGGACTTTGCTTACATTTCAGAAAGAAAAAAAAAAAGGGGGAAAGGAAAGACAACTTATTGAGTAATAAGGCACAAACATGAGGAGGTTTTTTAAAGGAAAATCGGAGCTCGATTCCCTTTTCAGAAATAGTGACAACCTCCCGAGTGAAAAGCACAAGCACACTCTTCAATAAATATCATGTTACTAGTGAGTAACACATCCATAGCTGCTAAAACACTGAATCTGCCAGATACAGCCCCAAACCTCATTTAAGTCAGCTGCTTAAATACTCTTCTGAGCTTATTTGTAATATGTTTTTCCTAAAGGTTTTTCTCCATGAATTAATTGTTTCTTTAATACAATAATTTGCCAAATAGTTGGAATAAATAGTTTTCAGACTGATTTCTTTCAAAGGAAAATAAATACTACTAGATACTAATAATATCTAGTACACAAAGGAACCCAAAGGGCTGTTAGCAGACCTTTATTAGTTTGTAATTCTAACCAATAATCTAAGTAGTCATGTTGATTTCCTTTGTAGTGAAAAAGGAGAGAAAGCAGAAGAGGATAAGAGAAGAAGAAGAAGGGACAGAAGAATAAGATAAGAAGGAGAAAGTTCTTGGGAATGGAAGAGAAAAAGGAAGAGAGAGGGAAAGACAAAGGTAGAAAGAGTAAAGAAGATAATTGTAGAGCATGGTTATTTTATTCCATGTATTAGTCACTGAGTTGTACTTTACAGGTGTTTCTCTACTCAATAGCTATAAGGGAACCAGGAATAGTTACTTTAAAATAGCCAGATTAGGAAATCATCAGAAATAAATCCCATCTTTAGTAACTTACTGTTGAATACACCACTCATCAAATGGTCTCAGCCCTGACTGGCTGTGAAAATTTTATCCTGTTCCTAAAATATTGTAAAAGTTAATATGAATTTTGGAAGAAACACCACTTTTACGGAAATAGATTTTTTTTAAAATAAAACTTTCTTGAAATCAATTTCATCTTCAAATATTTTCAATGAAGAATAGTATCTCTGAAGTCTAGTGAACTATATTCATTATTATTGTTTATTATTATTTTACTAAATCTCTTTTTGAGAACATTAGAAAATGTAGAGAAGCACAGTGAAATTATTTTCATATCTCTTTCCTTCTTTAAGGTTGGAAATGTCATTTATATCAAGTCTTAGGATTCATTTCCTTTCTCAGTCCTCCCCCCGAAATCAGTTCAATATTCTCCCTTTTATTTTTCATGCTTTTATTTTGACTTTTATATATTGGCCATATATAAACAAAACCAATGCAGAATTTAAGGTAAGTTTCAAGGTTTTGATATTACTCTCTAGAAATTCATGGAGCATAACCAGCACACAGACCTTGGTTTTGGCCCATGGAAAATATGACTCAGTTTTGAAGAACACAAAAACAATACCATTTTCCATATCAACAAAGTTTATACATAAAAGGTTAAATATCATATGCAGCACATGTCAGGAAGTTGTTAGGAAAGCTAGCACCATAGTAGAACAATTTACTCAGTCAAATTTCAGTATTTGTGATGAGTTTCTTATTGTCATTTCTTTAAATACTTGTGCAGCTGCATTCAAAGGCTTTTTTATTTATCATTAGAAAAAAGATGCCAGCTTGAGGACCTTAATTAATTAGTTGCAGTTATTTAAAAAAATGCACAACGTATCTCTTTTTTTGTCTATATGAGCAGGATTATAACACAGTTTGAAATTCTTGACCCTGCTTTAGTCAGGCAGATGGACTATATGACCTCTGTAGGCCCCTTCTAGAATGATTCTTGAAAATCTGCGAGTCCTGTTCTTGACTCTTTTTAGGATTAGCGGCCTACAAGATGTAACATAACACAAATCAGGTCCTCTGCCTTTCCCCAGTGTTTCCCATTTTCATAGTGGCCTGTTAACAATACATCAGTTTTGTGAAGCTGTCTCAGCGAAACCCACATTTCAGAAATGGAAAGCATTTCGGGCACAGTAGTGAAGAGAATAGAAAAAAAAAATATAGTAAGGGGTTAAATTTGAAATGGAAAAACAGTCTTTGTGTCATGCCAGCAGCTGTGAACAAAATTAATTTGCCTCTCAAATATAGCCCCTAGGGAAGATACCAGGAGTGTTGTGTGAAATAGAAGGTTGTAAATGTCCCAGAGACCTTATGCAATTTTAGGGCTTGCTCAAAATCAGAAGTGAAAACTAAGTAGTGCTAAAAAGAGAATAAAACAATAAAATAAAAATGTTTTCACTCCTATTATAGATTGTGTTTAGGAAGCAAAAATCAGACATAACCAAGTTTCAATTCTGTTTCAATTCTGATCTCAACTCTCTTCTGGCTTTTCTTCCATTCTCTACTCTCCTGTTAAACTTAGTTTGGTTTTTTGCTGTCTTTTACCTCCTCTACTTCAGCTGCTATCTCCACATTTCTCTTTCTTCACTCTGTTTAATTCACCAAAGCAGTTGTGCCTGCTTGATCTGATTGACTTTAACAGACTTTCTCAGAAACTGTAAGTAAAGTCTGTGGTCTCTGTCCCCTTGTTCCTTTTTCAGCCACGTACTTTCTTATTAACTTTTAAACACTCCAAATCTCCAGGGTAGTGAACCCCCTTAACTCTTTCTGACACAGATGGGAGCTGAAGACAACTGACATTTCATAGGAGCTGCTCAGCATTTCACAGTATTGATACATAAATGCCTGATGGGTCAGACCCAAAGTCTCCTGAAGTCAATGGAAAAATCTCTCATTGACTCAAGCAGGCTTTGGATCAAACCCTATTTGTTTATCTGCCCTTCTGTGTTAACCTTTTATGTTTCTCATCTTTCCCTATCAATACCCCTTGCTAGAGGCAATCTTGGCGGGACTAAAAACACGGTGAAAATTAATAAGGTAACCACATTATTCAACACATCAAAAAAAAAAGTTTGCTTGAATTTACTTCAAATGAGCAAAAGTTTGTGAGCAGAGCAGCATTTAGATTATTAGATTTGGTATACTGGATTTTTTTTTCTTCAACCTTTTACTGAGAAATTAATTTTTGAAATTACATGTAACTGAAGAGATTCAAAGTGATCCAAAAGAGAATGGGAAAAGGTACAGGTGGGAGGAAAAAGCTAGAAATGGGGGAAAAACCCAAGCAACACCCCCTCCTTTGTTGATTATATTATTTTAATTTTGGATTCTTTCTTTCCTTTTATAAAACACATAACTCAGTGTGCAGATTCTCTGCAGTTTATAAAGAAAACATGAGATATGCTGATGCATAAAATATTGGGCCCAGCATCACAGTATGTGCAAAATTCCATACAAAATTCAGATGTGCAGTGAAATAAGAATTCCTTATTTCTCGTCTAGATTAAAATGGGTGCATAATTTATCTGGTGCAAAATATATGCAATGCTCTTTCTTAATAATTTATATAAAAAAGATGTTTTGGCATTTGGAGTCAAGGACAACTCTTGCAAAAGGCTGACAGGAAAACGCATGCTAAAACCACCATCTCCTTTAAGCAAAGGACATCTTTTTTACTATCCCCTTTCCTCATTTTAATTAAACCGATACAACATAAACACGACCAACATGATAAAAATTAAGTGGCTAGGTGTCATGGTTTGAGATAGCCCCAACATCCAATTCCCTAGCTCCATTCCCCCTCCCACATCTCAACCTAATGTGAGATGGGTTTTTCCAGACAAAACACACCAGACTCAAAGTGGGAAAAAGGGAATATATTACAATGACTGTACAAATAAATACCATATCACATTATACACATGATCACAAACTATCTCTACCATGACATATGTATTTACAATGGATCAGATCTCTTCTCTCCTCCAAATAAAAGTCCAGGAGGGAAAGAAGGACAGATCCCTTCCAGTCCTTAAACAGCAGCATCCTCTGAGGCAGCAGGTTTCTTCTTCTCATGCATGCAGCAGCTGATAGCTGGCTTTCTGCCAGCATCCACGAGGGAGGTATTCAAGCTCCCCCGGCCCCATCGCCTCACAACCGAGGGGTCTTCCGTGGGCTTCATAACCCCAGACAAGGTCGTTTCACCACGTCATATCACGAAGACACAGGGGGGTCTTCGTGACGGTCTGGTATCTCTTGCAGGGCCTCTGTGCCCTGTCTCTCAGGCTGCCGCAGTGGCAGCAGTGCAAGGGGGGGAAGCCAAGGTCGCCCTCCCCACATTCCATCTGGCCGTCCCGGTCCAGCTGCGGGACGCTCCGAGCTTCTCAGCTCCTCTCTCTCCGGTGCTGCATGTCTAAAACTGCTCTCCAAAATAGGAGTCCATGTCCCTCTTCTCCAAGAGGGATCTCAAGGGCGTTTTGGGGGAGTGTGGTACAGTCTTACCCCCAAGAACTCTGTAGCTCTCAGTTGCTGGCTCTCCTTTCCTCGGCTCTCCTTCCAGGAGTCCTTTCTCTGGTGCTGCATGTTGCTCCTGCTGCTCCTTCAGTTCAGGTCTTATCTCTGGCTCTCTGCCACCGTTTCTCTGGTCAGTGTCGGCTGCTGCTCTGCGCCCATGGAGAAAACATCTCCCGGCATAACTACAGGCACCTAGCCCAGCTTTATGCTGTTCCAGGTCCCTGCAGCCCCCAGCCAGGGGCTGGGAGGGGGCCAGAGGCCCCAAGGGGCTCAGAGCCCCTACCTCGTGGCTCTACAACATGGCCACCTCTCCTACAACCAAACTACAACTCTTCTTTTCCGGTCTGGTTGTGGTATGTTTACATTTCTGCAGGAGCGTCCATTGGGCAGAATTTCAAAACTTCCAGGGGTTTCCACCCCTTGGGGTCTACCACTTCTCTTAGCCTCTGGGGAGAACAAGGTTCAAACCACTACACTAGGCTTATCTAATAATTCATAAATTTCAAGACACTTCCTTGGCATTACATAGAGATGTATAAGCCTTAATGTTTGAGCTATGTCATATGTGGATCTGCAATGGGAACAGAATCTAAAAATCTAAAAAGTTTTCTCATTATTTAAGCATATATTTAAATACATAAATAAAACAAATAGACAATGGGGAGAATAGCAATCTGTCCAAAGGTCACATAGGTCCTTAGATAACATAGTATCAAGCAAACATTTCATAGCATTGTACAGGATGATAAGATTTTACTCAACTTGTGCGTAGGTAAGACTAACAATGTGTTGAGGTCTCTCAGGGAGTTTGTTTCTGAGCCCTAAACAGACCTTGACTATTAAAACATCCTGCACATACCTCATGATCACCACAGGGTCCATAAATAGTGGGTGGAGGGGACACTTCAAAATGAGATCTGATATTTACAGAATCTGCAGGCAGAGAAAGAAAAACAAATTATTTTTCTGTAAGCGGACCAGGGGAGCATAGATAGAGCTGAGATTGTTTGAGAAATCAAACTGTTTGCAATTACTACAGAAATAGCAGTCAGGACTGGACATCAGCACGGTCTGATGGAAAGACAAAGCAGGTGTACGTCACCCCCCTTGTAATATATCAGGGAATGTAAGCCTCTACAAGCTACTGATAATGGGGAGCTGGAGTGTTCTTAGAACTCTGTGGAAAATACACCCTTATTAATTAGTAAATCTTGGCAAAGAGTTTCAGTGGATTGACCTTATCTGGATGCTAGGAGCCTGTCAAGCCTCTCTATAATTCCCACTTCCCAGCTGGACAAGGAAGAGAAAATAAGATGGAAAACAACTCATAGGCTGAGACAAGGCAGTCTACTAAAGCAAAAGCAAAGAAAAAAAAAAACCAGGTTTATTCTCTACTTGCCACCAGCACATGATGTCTGGTACTTCCCAGGAAGTAGGACTTCAGCACATAGAGCTGTTGCTCCAGAAGCGAAACACTGCAAATAATATTTGCTTCTCCCTTCTTCCTCCTTCCTTTAGCTTTTATAGCTGAGCTGACGTCATATGGAATGGAATATCCCTTTGTTTAGTTTGGGTCACCTGGCCTACTTGTGTTCCCTTCCGGGATCTTGCCCTCAGCGGGAGAAGGAATGTTACAGCGTTGATGTTGTGCTCAGCAGTAGCCAAAACACTGCTGTGTTATCAGCACCTTTCTATATACCAATGCAAAGCACAGCGTTGTGAGGGCTGCTGTGGGGAAGATGAACCATCTCAGCTCCATCTCAGCCAGACCCAACGCAAGCGTGAGGATGGAGACTGTGGGTGAATCGCCCGCACCACTTTGTACAACAATACAAGCCTTCTGTTTTGAGTAGGTAAACTGAAACAGCCACACAGAGAAAACACGCTAGTGACACAAAAAAAATCAGTGTGCTTTATTCCTGTGTGCAAGAATGTATAGATGTACAGAAAACTTTAGTGTACAGCAAACAGATTGTCACCGCATGTCATGCACAACCTCTAAAGGTCTTCTGGTTTGAGTGAAATCCCACTAATAACAAGCTCCAGTCCTGTGTAACAGAACTTCTAATTAGATGGTGACAAAAGCAAGGAATTCACTGGCTTTGCAGTTGCCTTCCAGATCACTGTAGAGTTCATGGATGGTGCAACTTTTCATGTTGCAAAACCTTCTTCTATGGCTTCCTAGCAATTCAGGGGAGGGGAGTCAGGGGGAATAGAAAAGTGTGACTAAAATCTCATTTCCTACTTTCTACCCGATACAACACATTTCAGAGGGAGTAGAATTTCACTGCCTATGTTTAAACTCTTTTCAATTTTATATATAGACCTCCAACTTCTATCTACTAAGCTGTTTACCAAATAAATATAAATACATTTCCTTGCTGGAGCTTTCAGAGTTTCCACTCTTGGCATAATCTTTGTGCATATCCTTCTTTAAATCAGTACAACTTTAGTACATATCATACAGATGTATATATGGCAGGACTGAAGGGAATAAACATAATTTGTGCTTTGTGATATATTTTTTCCTTAACAGTTTTATAGTTTATGACATTATTATAAGTCAATATTGTCCATCAAAGATGACAACAATAAAAAAAGGAAACATATATGAAATTGCTTTATCCTAAAGAAGAGGGAAGGGGAAGGAGGGAAGGAAGGAAGGAAGGAAGGAAGGAAGAAAGAAAGGAAGGAAGGAAGGAAGGAAGGAAGGAAAGAAAAGAAACAATTCTTGAAACTGTGATTGAAATAGACATAAGGTAAAATTATTTTCTAGATAAAATATGTACTCTGTAAGTGTAACAAATCTATTCAGTCTGCTCACATTAACTAAGAATGGAGAAATGCTTTTAGATACTGACTGGACTTAGATTTCAGTATCATAAGAGAGGACCTGTAATTTACACAGCCTCCATTTGTCTTGGATCTATCTACAGGTTTGATTACAAGGAAGAAAGTCTTACAGCTGGATTTCTTTAACACAGGTGATCCTTTTTCACCCATTGCTTAACAACTTTACTTATGGACTATTCTCAAATAGTTTTCACAAAAGTTTTTTCAAACTTCATGACAGTACTTTTCCAGGTCAATGAGTTTTATAAATGAGAGGAGATTTTATTCTTCCTATAAAAATAATATCTCACGAGAATTTTTTTTAAATTGTTTGTTCACTTTTTTGATATAAGGCTTAAAATTTCAGATGAAAAGTTATATCCCTGTATGACCTGAAAGATTTGCTCCACCGTCTCAAGTAATTGGTTGATTTGGGCAGCACACTGGCTTGTGGTATCTTATATTCACAGTAGAATAATTTCTTAACCTTGAAGTCCGTCAGTATCAGGCACAGTTGTGCTGAAGTTCAGAATTCAGTACACCATTTCCAAACCATCACCCGGTATGCCTCCTGTTAGGAATCGTCAGAACAGTTAAAACTAAAATTGCCTTCCCTCTTTCACTCTTCAAATCAGAGTGATCAGTGATTATGGGCAGTTTCCTGCCGTAGAGACATTATCAACATCTCTGCACACTGAAAATGATAACTAGAGCCTTTTGCTCAATCTGTGCATAATTTTTCTCAGCTGGTACTTAAGAACCTGGTGCATAAATAGTGAGTTTGCTTCCATGCTAATGTATAGCAAAAGTAGTTGTTAACAGTTCAAACAGACACACATACTGTGGCTTGAGGCTCTGCAGAGCTGGGAGGTTGTTATTAAACTTTGTTGAAGTGGGTGTATTGGGTTTGCATGGACATGTTTTGGTAGAAGGGGGGTTGGCTTCTGTGAGAAGATGCCAGAAGCTTCCCCATGTCTGACAGAGCCAGTGCCAGTCATGTCCAAGGCTGAGAACATTAGCAACAGTCGTAGCAACTCTGGGACAATGTATTTAGGAAGGAAAAAAACAAGTTATTGCAGAAGCAAATTGTGGCCAGAGAAGATAGAATTGCTGGGTTAATGGTTGGACTCAACGATCTTACAGGTATTTTCCAAGCTTAACAACTCTACAATTTCTCTTTTGCTGTTGTTCATTGGTTTCTTTTCAAATATTTCACTGATCTCTAGTGTGATAACCTTATGGGAAGAGGTGCTGCTTTTTAGTATAGGGTGGATGTCAGTATCAAGCTTACCTGACCCAGGACAGTGAGCACGGTCAGTAGATGTACTCACTGATTGACTGTAGAACATTCCTAGAAACAGGCAGCAGAACACTGATGTCAGGACTTCTGTCCCAATGCTTTTAGGATGGCTGGCAGAACTAGCAGGCACTACAAGACAGGTTTTAACATATATCTTTACACATTACCAGTGTTGATTTACTATTACTAACTTTCTTGAATTTTCTTGATATCCCCTTGTAATACTAGACTCCTAGTCTTCTTTTTCTTCAGAAAAAAACCCTTTTTTAATTTTTCTTTTTTGTTTGTTTGTTTGTTTGTTTTTTGTTTTAGGAGCAGAACACTGATTTTAAGGAACAAGCATTGCCTTCAGGAGATGTGAGGCAGCTTCCTGGGCATAACCTTCAAAATGAATATTCACACTCCAGTTATTTCTTAAGCTGTCAACGGGGACTCCAAAATACTTTTGTGTAACTTTTTTATTTTCCCTCTTTGAAGCATGTAAGAATAATGAAACAAGAATTTAGTAAAATATTTTCCAACGTAATTTAATGTGTAACAGACAAGTAAATTATTATTTTATTGCTATTAAAATGTTGTTCCTCTGCCTAACACATTCTACTGATGAATCCAAACTGCTTTGAGTCCATACTGGTGCCTAGGAGACCTTCACACACACATTTGTGTGTATGGCACAGGTTTTTTTGATCATTGGATTTTACTGGTAAAGAGTGGTAAAAATTGGATATTGCAAAAATGGGGGCAGTTATGATATGAATTGCAACAGTAGAACAAAATCAAAGCTATGTTTTTATAAATCTAGTCTCAGAGTGTAGGACTGGAGTTTAAGCAAGAAATCATTTAGTGGTTTGGGGAAATCAGTAAAGAACACAGATCATTATATCACAGGAACTTCAGAAGCTCTACTCTGTATATATGCCAAAAAGATTTTAAATTTTCACACTTTCCTAAAACATAACAGTTTAGTGTCGGAACACAGTGAATTGACCGCAGCAAAACATTATACTAAAATTTTGTATATAATCTGAAACACTAATCTTTACCTCATGTGTTGTAACAGTTAACCCTATATTTCAAAGAAAACAAAGATGGAACTTTCAGTATTCCCACTTTAAAAATAAGAAAAACAAGGCACAGAAAAAATGCAAAAGTTCAGAGGCCCAGGAACAAGTTATGGGGAAAGATCAAAATAATTGGGGTAATTTTGTGAGAGTAGAGAAGACTGCCAAAGAAATTTATAACATCTTTCAAATACATAAACGACTGCTAAAAATGGGGTGCTTATATTCCAAGTCCATAATTCTTAGGACAAATTAATGGATTTAAACTGCATGAAGAAGGAGTCAGGTTGGATTCAAGTAAAATTTGCCCAGAATTTCTGGAGGTTGAAGCAATATGGAATAGTCTGGCTGGAAGATTTCTGGAGTAGCCACCACCAGAGGACCTCAACATCATATGTCCTGGAATGACATTGGTAGAGTTGAACCCTGGGACACAAGATAGAATTGAGCAGCTGAGTTGCTTCTATTTATGAGTCTTGATTCTGTGCACATTTTAATTCTTTCTGTAAACTTTTCTGTGTAAAATTGATGCATTTCTGCATAATATCTCTTTTTGTCTGTTTATTTTTGCTTTCTTGTGTAACAGTGCTGCAGAGACCAATGCAGGTTTCATTTGCTGCTAGTTTGCAGGGTGTTCCTGAAACTCAGTCACTGAAATCAATGAACTTTTTTGCCTACAGATTTCACCTATAGATCTGCCTTTCATGATGAGATTTCTTCATCCACTTAGACAGAAATAATGGTGTTCTTTCATTTTTGACAGAAATTACTGTCTACTAACTTTTTCATACTGCATTGGCTGTTTTTAGAATGACATCTAGGGCTGATGGTGTAGTTCTTTGTTTTTTTCCCACAGTTTTTCAGATGGACCTCTTCACATTTCTATGGTGTTTGATTAATAACCACCTTCTAAGAAAAAAACAAAGAAGCAAACACTTAAAATTCCCATTTTTTCCTAACCAGCTTCTCTAGCATTTGGTTCTAGAAACTTGTCTAGATTTTTCACTTACTCCTAATAATTTTGCTCTTCCACGTAGCCTTCTGCTATTTTTCCATGCACAATAATTTCATGAATAAAAATTATAAACCTAAGTATTACACTGATTTCTGCCTTTTTAAGTTCACAGCAGAAACTCATCCTGTCCTGCTGTGGTTTGTTTTTCAGGAAATACAAACCTATCTCTGGCTTGAGCCACAGTTTCAAAATACAATTTCTGATTTATTTTTACTTAAGGTTTTCATCCTCCTGCTTTCTTTGCTTGCTCATGACTATAAATTAATCAAAGTTGAAACTTTGTAATTACAACATAAACTATATGTTCCCTTTATTTCATATTTTTTTTCAGAACCAATTGCTTACTTACTTAACTAGATTAGCCTTAAAATGTCAAAAAAAAAAGGTTATTAAAAAGGAAAAAGTAAAAGAAAGGAAAAGTCATTTCTATCAAACACACATATAAATAAACACATAAATCATTACATTTACATTTTCTTGGCATTTTTTCAGTCTTTCACTTCTTAATTTTCCCCCAATGCAGAAAAAGAAACTGCATTTCTAAATGTTTTTATGGTTTTTTTTGATTAATAATTTCAGAACTGAAAAATAAAATACATGAGGAAAGACCTTTCAGGATCCATTTTCAATTTAAATATTTTTCACTACAGTAGACAAATAAACATACAGATAAACAATATAAACAAATGACCTTCAAAGTTACCCTACAGAATCCACAATCTCATGAGTAAATATTTGTTTTCTTGGGGAACAAAAGGTTATTTAACCCAACTTTCATGCTCTGCCTCTCATCTGTAAAGATTTTCTGTCTTTACATCGTAATATCACACACATTTATGTAATATTATGTATTACATAAAATATAATTATGCAATATTGTATACATAATTACAATATGTGTATACATAATTACAATAATTATGTAGTATAATATTACATGTTTTTACATCTTCTAAAAGGGGTCTGCAGTCACAAACAATCGGTCAATTGCAATGTTCTCCCTGAACTTTTCTGTTGTTCACTTCTACCTCTCCTAATGATTTTCATTTGACTTGTTATAACTTTGACTGTTAAGATACAAAGCTGAGTTTTTGAAGTTGGTGAGGTGATTAATTTAACTTAATTTTCAGTCTCTGTATTGAGCAGACACTTTTGGCTTAGACAGCTTAAGCTCCACTTACAGTCAACAAAGAAAAATAGCTCTCCAAAGATAACATTCTCACAGATTTAGAAGCATCATGTTTAGTCAGAGGCATTCCATATTCCCAAGTGCCACATCCACACACCTTTTGAACACTAAGAACCACAGAATATGCTGAGTTGGAAGTTACCCATGAGGATCATTGAGTTCATCTTGTCACAGGACACCCCGTGAGTCACACCATGGGCCTGAGAGCACTGTCCAAATGCTTCTTGACCTCTGTCAGGCTTGGTGCTCTGACCACTTCCCCAGGGAGCCTGTTCCAGTGCCCAGCCACGCTCTGGGTGAAGCACCTTTTCCTGATATCAAATCAAAACCTCTCCTGACTCAGCTTCATGCCACTCCATCAGGTCCTGTCACTGGCCATGAGAATGAAGAGATTGGTACTTGCCCCACAGCTTCTCCTCCTGAAGATGTTGAAGATGTGTAAGAAACTGAAGGAAATGACTGCTGGCTCAAACAAAGTGGGGGATGATGGGCAGGGCAAGTTCTGCATGGGTGGGGCACTGCACTGCCCCACACCCTGCCCCTGGAGCCCCTAGGCCAGCCCCAGAATGGCTATCAAGTCACTGGCACACTGGAAGTCCCACCTGGGGGGGAGGACCCCAGGAGACCAGAGCAGATAAGAGCAATTGCACAGGTATACATATGCTCACAACTATTTTGAACTTTATAGCAGTTGAGAGGGCACTAGGTTCAAGCAGCGACTATTGACTTTTCTCTGTCCCTTTCTTTTCTCTCTCTTTTCTTCTCACTCTCTTCTAACTTTGTCCTCTCGAAATATGGATAATTTAAAGTTGGGTGGGTTAGATTTCTTTTTGTGAAAGTGCTTAATTTTGACTGAATGTTGCTTTAAATGTTGTTACCTGGGAGAAGGGTAACAAGCCCCACTTGGCCACAACCTCTGTTCAGTCAGTTTTAGACAGTAAGAAGGTCCCCTCGAGCCCCCTTTTCTCTGACACTTCAGGAAATTTCAGTGACACTTCAAGGAGAATGTTGCACCCAGTGAAATTGATATGAGAATTTTTCATTTGACTGTTGTTCAATTTAGAATATGCATACTTTATGAAGCAAACCAACCAAAGGTCCCACTACCAAATACATCTTTGCTGAATGGGGAATAATTTATATTCTACACTGTTTATATATCTTACTATACTGAATAACTGTTACCTGCTTATGATCTCTCTACCCAATTTTCTGTTCAAGTCCTTCAAAATTTGTCTCCAAGCTCTAAACTTCGTAGTTATAGCAGTGAATCCTCTAAATGTTTTCCTTAAAAAAGTGTCTCATGCAAGAGAACAGGCAAAATACCTAATTGTACTTTTGCATGACAACAATGGATTCTTCTTTTATTGGCTTTTCTTTTTTCTTTTTTCCTTTGATGATCTTCCTGAAGTTGGACTCATTTAACACTAACCACATTAACACTATATATCTAATCTATGTTTGGATTGTAGACTGCTGTGGTAGTCTATGGAAAGCAAAGCACTTCCAAAGAGTGATTTATCTGCATATAGACAGATATCTGAGATGATTATTGAGATGAATTTCCCTTTCCTGTAGATGGCTAAAGTTTAGTAAAATTAGTATGACTCTCAGCCTTGTTAAAACTTTGCATAACTTCGCATAACTTCAGGTTTCCACAGTGAAATTGGTAGCCTTTCGTCCACCTGAATGAAATTCCTTAAATTTAACAAACTTGATTCTCCTCTGATTCTCATAATTTTCATTTGAGCAATTCCATGGATTTGACTGATATTTACTAGAGATATACACCAATAAAATGAAAGGGGAAATACAATCCAAGGGGAAAAAAGTATTTAAGAAGGGTAAGATTATCTGGGAGTGAAAACGAACGCTGTTCTGTTGAAAGCAATGGATCTGTGTTGATTAGCATCACTTTAGCAGGTTTTTCTGCCTAAATGGAGGTAAAACAGTTCAGACCTTACCCTACTTGCAAGATATCAAGGATGGAGGAGGGAGGTTCATGTTGCTTTTGGTATGGGAGAAGGCTGCAGCCAGCTTGACTCACAAATCCCAAGTTTAAACATTCTGAGGACGTGGAGAACAGTGTTTCCTGACAGAAACTGGCACTGGTGAGGATGTGTCAGACAAAGTTTCTGATAAAGGAACCAACAAGTGATAGTACTGATAACTTATCTAAAGCTGCCAAGTTAAAGGCTGCTGAGCTGACACAGCTCACCCAGAAACATATGATTGACAGTCAATCACTTTATAGTATAGAAGCCCAGTCCCATTTTTTAACATCTGGTATTTCTTACACACTCTAGGACTGTTTATGAGGATTCCTCCCTTCAGTGGGGATGCCCCTCAAGGTAACACCTTGAGAGTAAGCAGAGAGATTTGCCCACACTCATTACTATGTGTGAATAACACATTAATATTGTTGCTTAAATATTGCTTAAAAAATTAGTGCACTGTACTGGTAGTTGTAACTACTCATACTGTGGGGTAAATAATTCTGATTAAGGTTTTTTGTTCTAATTATTATAATTGTTAATAACAGTAATAATTTATTTTATTAATATAAACATATTTGGTTTGCCATCTTTAATCCTGCATGACAAAGTCACACAAAGATTTAATTACACCTAAATAATTCCTTAAACATAAATTGTTGACTATGTGTGGGGGTAAGATTAGATCCACCACACCTAGAGCCGTCTCTAAGAAGGATTTTACAAAACAAGGGGGTCCTTTTTACACCTCATGACTCAATAGGAGGATTTCCCTGCTAAATGTTTCCTGGAGCTTCCATTCTGCACGCAAATATCACCTGACATTCATCAGGTGTACATGGAATTGGATGGAAAGGATAACGACTAGTCTTTTCTTTTAGTATGTTTTTTTCGAGAAAAGCAGGTTTGTTAAAAGAGATTTCTGTGGGATTTCATCAATCAATTTTTACAAGATTCCCATGAAATAGATAAGGCCTGAAACAATACGTTCAGGGCCTTGTCGAACAAGTCTAATGTGTCTGTAATTCAGACTAGGAGGAATGTTCAGGGTATTAAATTATCCACAGACTGTAGTTGAACAATTCAATACTCAATCTACTAAGAACCAAAAGAAACAAAAATCACATAAGGAATTCTTTTCTGAAAAAATATTTTCTTTCTAATTTCTGATGTGTGGTGACAGTTCATCTTACATCATGTCACATTTACGCAGAGCAACAAACCTGTTTTACAAGTGGAGAAGGTAATGTAGAGGAAAAAGAAAAAATAAAAAGATATGTTCAGAGGAATTCTTCCCCTCAAACAGATACTTACACTATCAGTTTGGACTCTGAGCAGTCAATCCAAATTTAGCAGGCAGATGGAGACAGAGCAGATGAGTAAGTGGATCCTCTTTATTTGAGGAACTGGCAGGTGCTGTGGTTCACCAGCCACCTGAGTTATGTTTTAAATAGGTTAGCATGTCTATAATTTACAGAGAAAATGTAGTTAGCAGAATGAACAAGCTAAGTATCTGGTTTAGATTGCTAACTGGAGATGTGTTTCTTCAGGTAGCCTGAAAAGAGGAATCTGACAGGGGAAAAAAAGCCAAACAACACCATAGTTAAATAGAGAACTTCTTGAGAACATTTCACAGAACATCTCTGACAATGAGGAGTTTAAAGTACACAGCTCAGTCTGAAGTTCATGCCTACTCACATTTATGGTCCAACTCTTTTTTGGGGGGAACTGTAAGTCAACTTCGGAGAAACTCTTAATTAAAATTTCAGTGATCACTTACACTTAGCTCTCGAGATGTTAAAATCATGGAGCATGCCTTGATGATTACAATTTTCTGCAAATGAAAACAGAAATACTTGTAGCTGGGTATCCAACATTCAGGAAAAGTCCTAGCAAAGGGACTATACTTATTTCAAAAACACTAGCCCAGGACTCTTGGTAAAATCAATACTATATGTTAACAGAAGTTGATGACTTATTAAGATGTAATACTCTTTTCTCTGTTGCAACTTGATCTTCTGGCCATACTGCTGCAGATAGAAGCCCATATGCAGTGAGTTTTCTCTGCAAGGACACACTGCTGACCTGTTCAACTCATCCACCAGAACACTGACTCTTTTTTTTGGTAAAGCTGTTTCCTACTGAGTTGGTACCCAGACTATCCTATTACATACTTAATGCTGTATTGTTCCAGTGGACACAGAAATAATACTGTAATAAAGATAAATAATAATTTCTTCTCCAACTTGATCAATCCAAATTTGCCATATGATAGATTTTTTTAATTTCTTAAGGTTTGCTTTCTGGTTTTTTTTGTGCTTGTTTGTTTTTGTTGGTTTTTTTTTCATTGTCTAATCACCATAAGTAGTACAAAAACATAAGGATGATTTACCATCAGGAAAGATGAAGACATGTCTCTGGACAAAGAACTTATATCAGTTTAATCATGTTAAGTTAGGTGTTCAGTTTAAACTAATCACTAAACCAGTTTTTCTCATTGAAAATAGACATCTGAAAAGGAGTGAAATAAAGCCAATACATGGGAAGACACTGAATTGTTAGATTATCTGCTTTTCTTGAGGAACACATCCAATTAGAATAAAAGCAATTGAATAGAAGAGATAAATTCAACTGTGATTTAAGTAAAATATTTAAAGCAAAAAAGAAAGATGTAAAAAAAAAAAAAGACACAAACCAAACCAAAGGAAAACAAAATCCTTTACAAAGCTAAAAGCTTTTGTCAGTTTTCCTAATCTCATTGAACAGAACAGTGAACATAAAAAATGAAAACATTGCAGAATAACCATATCAACTGCAAGATCTTCCTGTGCTTGCAATTTTTTTTTTTCCGTGTGTGTGTGGTTAAGTAATTAAACTAACCTTTCATGGCTTTTGTATTCTGAGAAACCCAGGATGTGAAATTCTCCCCATCTGTGAATTCTGTGACCTCCACATTCTGAACAATGCCTGAAGTGAGTTTTGTGTGGTAACTGCTGCAGTTTTCCCTTCTCAATAGCCTCTTTGCAGCACCTATATCCCAGATGAATAGCCAGCTTGATCAGTTTTTTCCTACCTTCTCTTGATAAATGTTTCCCCTTTTCCACTTGGCTGGCAGAAAGACGACCATTAAACATTCATTTGTTTAAGCTAACAGACTGTGGTCATCTGCTCCCTGGGGAGAGCAGGAATCCAAACAGGTCTAAAATGGCATCGTTTAAGAACACAATCAATTCATTATCTTTTTCATAAAGTTTGCATGTGCACACATTAATCATAATGGAGTGGCACCAGGCAGAAAGTTCTTACCTAAGCAAGTTCAGTGCTGCAGCATCTCTTTATCATTTAACTGCCTCTTGCATTTAGGCTTTTATTGTCTGCTCATTCAGCTGTTGTTTATGAGTGCTGCTATATCCTTTGTATGCACCAGTTGAACAATCTCCTGTGAACCTTCATGCAGTGGGCCCCATATAGGGGGTCTGTTTGCTCTGGATGCAGTGTGTGACTGTAGACATGAGTGCTGTAACATGCTATATTTATGTCCTAGTCCTATCTTTTATAAAAGTAAAATAAAATTGACTATGCCGTGTGACATTACGTGTCCATTTGGATCTCAAGGCTCAGGGACAGGCACCAATCTCTTTTCTCTGCTGACCAGTGATAGAACCTCAGGGAAGGATGTGAAACTGTGTCAGGGGAGGTTTAAGTCAGATATTAGGAAAATGTTTTTCACTCACAGGATGACTGGGCACTGGAGCAGGCTCCCCAATGAAGTGAGCATAGCACCACATCTGCCAGAGTTTAGGAGGCATTTGAACAATGCTTTCAGGTACGTGGTGTGATTCTTAGGGTTGTCCTTTGTAGGGCCAGTAGCTGGATTTCAGTGATGAGTTGATGAGGGAAGAGCACTGTATGTTGTCTGCCTTGACTTCAGCAAGGCTTTTCATACCATCTCTTATAAAATCCTCATATGTAAGCTCAGGAAATGTGGGTTAGATGAACAGACAGTGAGGTGGATCAAGAGCTGGCTGAATGGCAGAGCTCAGAGGGTTGTGATCAGTGGAGAAGAATCCAGCTGGAGCCTTGTAGTCAGCGGTATTCCTTGGGGGTCAATACTGAGTCCAGTCTTATAGAAATTGTTTATTAATGATCTAGACAAAGGGATAGAATGCGCCCTCAGCAAATTTGCTGATGATGAGAAACTAGGGGAGTGGCTGATACACCTGAAGGTTGTGCTGCCATTCAGTGGGACCTTGGTAGGCTGGAGAGTTGGGTAGAGAGAAACCTAATGAGGTTCAACAAGGGTAAGTGTAGGGTACTACTCCTGAGATGGAATAACCCCAAATATCAGCACAGGTTGAGGGCTGACCCACTAGAGATCAGCTCTGCAGAGAAGGACCTGGGAGTGTTGGTGGGTGACTAGATGACTGTAAGCCAGCAGAGTGCCCTGGGGGCCAGGAGGGCCAATGGCATCCCGGGGTGCATTGGGAAGGGTGTGGCCAGAAGGTCAGGAGAGGTGATCCTCCCCCTCTTCTTGGTCCTAGTGAGGCCACATGTGGAGTCTTACATTCAGTTTTGGTCTCCACATTCCAGAAGGACAAGGATCTACTGGAGTGGGTCCAAAAGAGACCACAAAGTTGATGAGGGCTTTGGAGCATCTCTCTGATGAGGAGAGACTGGGGGATCTGGGTCTGTTTAGTCTGGAGAAGAGAAGGCAGAGAGGGGATCTCACCAATGTATATAAATATCTCAAAGATCTGTGCCCATGGGATGGTGCCAGACTCCTTTCAGTGGTGCCCAACAACAGGACAAGGAGCAATGACCATAAAGCACAAGAACTTCTACCTCAACAGGAGGAACAACTTCTGTACATTAAGGGTGGCAGAGCACTGGAAAAGGCTGCCCAGAGAGGTCATCGAGTCTCCCTCTATGGAGACATTCCAAAATCACCTGAGTGCATTCCTGTGTCACCTGCTGTAGGTGACCCTGCCTTGGCAGGGAGTTGAACTGGATGATCTCCAAATGTCCCTTCCAATACTTATAATTCTGTGATTCTATGTGATTCTATGTTCCTTGTGGGTCCCTTCCAACTCAGGATATTCTATGATTCTATGATTATGAATAGAAATAAAGACTTCATATTTGATACTTGTGTGGCCTTCACTATTGAGTCATCTGATTCTAAAGATCTTAATTGTGTTATCACTGAACAAATAAGTTCCATCTCTGTCATTTAATCATGAAATGGTGAAACAGGAGAAAAGGCAATTCTCATTTTATGCTTTAAAATAATACTATTTTATCCACTGATCTTTGTTCTTTTTTGGGGGTTTGGTGAGGTTTTGTCCAAAATTGGCTAATGAGTCTTTAGCAAATATCTGAGATTTTTTTTGCTGAATCACTGAGTCTCTCAAGTTTCACCTGTAGCTTTAGCATTTTTAAACATATGAGGATATGAGGTTGTTTAGGTAAAGAACATAGAGGGAAAATTAATTTGTTGATGTTCCATCTATTTACTCCAAAGTTAATAGCTAAAGGTAGGATTCATGTCACTTAAATATCTAAAGATGTGAGACATCTTACTTTAGGCTGGGATAAAATTCCCCATGGAGAAACCAATTATGTCTCTACTGTCTGTAGATATAATACAGATGGCTTCCTTAGCAGACATAACTTTTACATGAAATTTCTCAAAAGTAGGTCTTCAATAAAAAAGATTATCTTTTTACAGTAAGTAACTATCTCAGCATGGATATCACACTGTGTGAAGTTTAGACACTGTTGTTCTAACCTTGACGTAGTCATTCAAAGTCAACCTTAGGAAGGGAGTTTCACATTGACCTCACTTGGTCAAAGCAATGTGAGAAACATCTATATCTTGTTCCAGTGTGATTTGACACAGCTATGTCAAAATGCTACAAAATTCTTGGGAGGCAATAAAGACTTTATCCCACAATTTTTATTCTTTTGTAGAAGCTGCTTAAAAATAATTTCTTAGATATAATTATATTTGTCTGTATCTCCTTGGTAAACTGAAAATGTATCAATTTATATAATATAAATAATTTTTAGTGTCACGACAGAGAAGATTTTTTTTTTTTTTATTAAACATGTATGTATTTAATCAGTAATCACTACTTGGGAAATATAAACTGAGGATACATTTAGATTACAGTGTATCAGTGTATCAGATTATCTGAAGAAAAGTTAATCAACTATTAAATCTAATACTTTGGATGTAAGGCAGTAATTAACAGCCTGTGTCTTTTACTTCCCTCCTTTCTTTTACTCCTTGACATTTTGTGACTCTTTTAATCATGTTTTTAAGGAAACCTGTTCTGTCAGTGCTCTTGAGGATAATACATTCTTGCAGATGGCTGAGATTAAAAAAAAACAACCCAACACCAACCCCCCCTCCCCCCCAAACTCAACAGAAACTGTTAAAGTGGCTTTTTCTCTCTGTGTTTTCAGTGTGTGTCATGGAACATCACGGAAAATGACATGAGTGATAGGAACCTGATGTGATTCAGATGATTTTCAAGGGGAAAATGGTACATATTCTCTGAAGATTTCTTCTGCTCTCAAGCAACCCACATTGTCTTTGAAATAGCACATATTGTCACAAAGTGACAGGAAAGATGCCAGAAATGGAGGGGTTAAAATCTGTAACTCCAATAGCTGTTCATAAAAAATATAACGAAAGAAAGCAAATCCCATTAAAAGTTCTCCATCAGAATGATGTCATTTCAAGAGAAAGTTTCTAGAAAAACATTTTTTATTTGAAGTTTTGTCTGTTGTACTGGCTTTGGCTGGGATAGAGTTAATTTTCTTCACAGTGGCTGGTGTGGGGCTGTGTTTTGAATTTGTGCTGAACAAGGGTGACAATATGGAGATGTTTTTGTTGTTGCTGAGCAATGTTTACACGGAGCCAAGGCCTTTTCTGCTTTTTGTGCTACCACACTAGTGAGGAATCTGGAGATGCCTAGGACTTTGGGAGGAGACACAGGTGGGAGGGGTGACTCCAACTGACCAAAGGAATATTCCAGACCATGTGACACCATGCTCCATGTATAAAGTGGTTGGAAGAAGGAGGAAGCGGGGATGTTTGGAGTGATGGTGTTTGTCTTCCCAGGTAATGGGATGTGATGGGGCCCTACTCTCCTGGGGGTGGCTGAACACCTACTGGCCCATGGGAAGCAGTGAATTAATTCCTTGGTTTGTTTTACTTGTGTACCTGGCTTCTACTTTCCCTTTTAAACCGTCTTTATTTCAATCCATGAGTTTCCTCACTTTTATCCCACTGATTCTCTCTCTGATCCCAGTGGTGGGGGGGATGACCAAGTGGCTGGTGGAGCTTTGTGCCTGGCTTGGGTTAAACAATGATATCTGTTACAAATTTTTGCTTAGAACTGATTCTTACTTTTCAACATTAAGGACTAGAAAACTGAATTGTGTATTTCCAATACTTTCTTTTTTTTTTTTTTTTTGGGGGGGGTATTTTTAAAATATAGTTTGGTTTTTAGGTTTATGTTTTAATGAAGCACAACTTTTTGAACATTCTGAAGACAGTTTCCCAAAACTTTTACTTTTTTGTATTGCGATTTTACTGTTTTACGGATCAATTTTTTGGGGGGGAGGGGGAATGGTAAAACCTATTTCTATATGTATTCTAGTATAGGAGGTGCAGCATCTTCTTTTTTCTGTATAATGATTTTCTTTTAAGTCGCTAAAGGTCTTCTAATAGAAGTATATACATTTATGTATACACTTATGTGCATTCACTCTGTTCTAGCATGTCATGCTCCTGGTTGACATACCAGCTACATTACTGAGCCAAAAGGCGTGATTTTTAACAACTTTGAAGGTGCTTCAACAGGAGAATATGGTGCTTATGCACTTATGGTATTTTTCTTCTACAGATGGCAAAATTAGAACCAGGCTGTAACTGGGTAAGAAGAACAAAATCTTAATTATAGACACAGAATTAGAAAACTCCCTGATTTCCCACCTACAATCTAAGTTCCTTAATCACTATGATTCATTCTTTAAAACGTATTTTTTTAGTGTCATATTATAAAAATTTTTTAAAAAATATTTAACCTTATTTAAACCTTTGATTTTATTTTTTGATTGCTTTTTATGGATATTACATTAATATAGTGAATAATATGCCATTTTCTTTTTCAATTCTGTGAGGGAAAGAGAATGTTTTAATAACTTCTCCAAAAGTTACTGTCTAACTCCCCCACTGAAATAAGACACTTATCTGAGCACAGTGTCATGTGGAAATCAGAGACAGAGGAACAGAAAGTGCCATGAATCAAGAATTTTATGAAAGAAAAGTCACCCTGACACAAGTTAGAAAGTGCTGCTAAGAAACTCTATTGAAAGAAGAATTATAGTCAAGAAACTCTTCAAAACAATGTATGAACATTGACACCAGTGTCATGTTCAGTGTGTGTTGCCTTCCAATCTGGACTTCCAGTTTTAACTTCCTTGTAGCAAAACTTGATCACAGGTAATTCCAGGATTATATCATGTGGGAAGCCTGAGAACATCAGCTCTGTTCCATCCTAGGTGTCATAGTCTTGGATAGTGCTAACAGCTATCTAGGATAGACTTGTGATTAAATAGTCAGCCACATCCCAATTATTGTATTTTTGCCATCAGCACGGGAATCAGTTTTGGCAAAACAAGCATCCCAGACCTCTCCCTTGAATTTAACCCTCCTCGAAGGCTCATATTTTGTATTAATGGTATCCATTGCACCTGTGAAACAATAATGCTGTTGCTAAGCACAAACAAGATTTGTTTAATTCCACTATTTGCTTATCTAGTGCTGTAGCTACTTAAAGTAATTTCAAAATGCCTATGAAAGAAGAAAATAAAAAAAATGCTGTCAAACATCAAGAACTTAAAAGACACTATCAGCCCCAGCATTGCTTGTTTGTTTGTTTTTGTTATGGTTTCACTTATTTGTGTTGGGCCTAATCTACCAACAAATAACCCTTCTGAAATGAAGGGAATCTTTGGTTGGAAATTTCTGTAGTTCATTTCGGATTAAGACACGTCACAACACACACATGCACACTCCTCCCCCCACCGTTTTTTTCTTTTAAGTAACAACACTGTATTTGTAAAATTCCACTCTCCTTTCCAGTTGCTGATAGATGTTGACAAGTAACTAGAACAGAGTTTTTTTGAATAATAAATTCCTATCTTTTTCTTAATGTGCAAAATAAAGGAAACAATGTTACCAATCTTGTACGCTTAAACTCGGTTTGTTTTTTCACATTTGAACATAACTTGTTGCTTCTCTTCCTTCCTTCCTTCCTTCCTCACTTCCATTTACTTCTCTACAACCTATATGTTTTGTCTTCCAACATTACTCTCTCAACTCTTAATCAAGTCCCTTACTAGAAATTTTACTTGAATGTCTACTTCTGACATACTTTTTTTTTTTCCTTGGTGCAAAGTAATAATCTGGAAATACTCTTTTGCTCACAATCAGCTCCACAGTCAAACATAAAGATGTGTATGCCTGGTGAATACTTGTCTATGTACAAATTGGTGTTAAAATTTCACTATATTCAGTGGAGACTTCGGCAAGGATTCTGTGGTTATTGTTCACATGCGTGTCTACTGTCCTTTTGGACTGTTGAGTGTGGTCTCCCCTTCAGTTACCTTTTCCAAAAGGATGTGGATCACCATTTAGCTTTGAATCATGCCTAGTGATCTAGTTAAGGTGATCTGACTGACCCCTAAATCCAAAGTAAACTGAATAGCTGGCCAAATGTAGATTCCACTTCAAGATTTGAGTTGCTTCACTCTAGTGAATGATTTGGCTATAGCTCATTTGAGTGCAATGGGAGCCTGGACACAGGTAAAGATCAACAGGTAAAGATCCATCCTACTTGTTATATTACTTAACAATTCTAACCTGCAATAATGGAGCAAATTATATTGCTCCCAGGCTTATTTGGAATGCTCTTGGTTTGGTAAAACACAACAATGAAGAACAGATTTTTTTCATTTATTATTATGTTATTACTTCTAGTGTGAAGAAAAGATAGTCTGGTTCCAATTACATTTATATCTGTGTATTGGGTTTGCATAGAAAAATTCTGGTAGTGGGAGAGACTACAGATGTGGCTTCTATGAGAAGCTGCTGGAAGCTCTTCCCCCATGTCTAGTGGAACCAATGCCAGCTGGCTCCAGGACGGACCCGCTGTTAGCCAAGGCTGAGCCCATCAGAGATGTTAGAAGCATCTCTGTGATAACATATTTAGGAAGGTAAAAAATAAGTTGTAGTGCAGATACAATTCTCTCCAGAGAAGAGAGGAACGAGACTATGTGAGAGCAACAGCCCTGCAGACACCCAGGTCAGTGCAGAAGGAGGGGCAGGAGGAGCTCCAGGTACTGGAGCAGAGATTCCCCTGCAGCCCGAGGTGCAGCCCATGGTGGGGCAGCTGTGCCCCTGCAGCCCATGGAGGACCATGGGGGAGCAGAGATCCACCTGCACCCATGGAGGAGACCAATGCCAGAGCAGATGGAAGCCCCAAGGATGTTGAGACACCATGGGAAGACTGTGCTGGAGTGGGGTCCTGAAAGGGACCATGGAGACAGAAGCCCACACTGGAGCAGGTTTTCCTGGTAGGATTTGTGATCCTGTGTGGGACCCATACTGGAGCAGCCTGTGCTTGAAGTGCTGCACCCCGTGAAAGAGTGATCCACGATGGAGCAGTTCATGGAGAACTCATGCCCGTGGGATGGATTCACACTGGAGAAGTTCTTGGAAGACTGTTTCCCGTGGGAGGGACCCCACGCTGGAGCAGGGGAATGACTCTGTTCCTGCCACTGCTCAGGGAGAGGAGTCAATGTATGATGAACTGACCATAACCCCCATTCTCGTCTCCCTGCACTGCAAGGGGGAAGAGGGGGGTAGAGCCCGTGAAGGAGGGACGGGTTGGGGGAAATAAGTTTTTATAATGTCTCATTATCTACTCTGATTTTAACTGTTAATAAATTAAATTTATATCCCCAAGTTGAGTCTGGTTTGCCTGTGACAGTAATCAGTGAGTGATCTCTCCCAGTCCTTATCTCAACTCACAATCTTTTTGTTAAATTTTCTCTCCCCTGTCCAGCTGTGCAGGAAAGTCATAGAATGGTTTTGGTGGGTACCTGCCACTCAGCCAGGATCAAACCCCCGCAGTTTGGATACCTACATTTTAGTTGGCTGATGGAAAGTGAGACGAATTCAGCTTTATGAGGACATCACAATGAAACTAAATGGTACATGATGGCACAAATCAAATCTAAATTCAAACGACTATTTTAGGTGCTAAAAGAATTATTTGAAGAGTGCTTCAATAAATACGGAGATAATAAGAAACTGGTAACATCTTCTCTGTTTCTCAATGTACTGCATAGGTAAAAAAAAAACTAATGAGGAGAAACAACATAAAAATTATATGTAAATATCATTTTGCTGTAATTTTAACCATACAGTATTGGTCATACAATAAAATATTTTATGATTCATGTGTTTATCATGCCCCATGTTTGAGATACATCTTGTCTCTACAGACATATATTTTTCTCTAAAAAATGTACATTTGTTCAGAGATATGGTCTTGGAACTTATGGTTCACAATTGATCATTCTGGTCATTCTAACTCTACTTCTGGGGTAGCACAGAAGGAATGACACCACTAAACAGAAGAAAGCTCTTTCTGGCAACAACCTTCAGGGCTCCTACATGTGTTAAACTGTCCTGCTTCTACAGTCAAAGAAGAAAAAAATCAATACATGTGCTAGACTAGTTGTTATGCAATCTGATATCTGGACGTCATACGCCGACCATGCTGAGAACTCATCGCTCAGCTGACGAGCTCTCTGGACTGTCAGTCCCATTCATCCAACTGATGAGCTCATATCAACCACACATTTTCCTGACAAATGCAGTTTCCCAATAAAGCCTACTGAAGTCCTCAGCAAAATAGATGTACAAAGGGATTTTTTTTTTCATGTCAGAACAGATGAATGAAATACCATTCCTTCTCTCTTGTTTCTGTATTGTTTTTCTTTTCCTTAAAGAAAAAAAAAAAAAATCCCTGTAAGTTGAAGTAAGTATATTCATGAAAAAATCTAATTCTTCCTTTTTTTTTTTTAGATTTTTTTAAATTTTTTTTAATGAAAAGGAAGTGTATCACTTTGAAGGAAATATGTAAAAAGTGGATCATGAAAACTTCATGCACATGAAATCTCTCTGTGAAATGCATCACATCTCAAAACCTCAGCATTAAATTCAATTATTATTTATTTGTATTCAGGTGTTTCCTATGATGTGATCAATTCTATTAGTGATGTATCAGCAATAACAGAAGTGTATTTCTAAAGTGTCTCATTTAGTCACTAATAAAAATCTGTGAATAACTCTGCAGAAGAATAATAGAATTTCCGTAAAAGAAGGGAAAAAAAAGAGGAAAAAAATATTGAAAGAATGTTCGAACAGCTTGAATAATGCCCCCTTCAGCAGAGACTGCACAGTAACATTTACCTACATGTAGTTTTTCAAGGCAAATTCTACGCTTCTCACCTTGAATTCCTCTTTGCCTTTAAATCCCCAATTTAGAAAGATCTGAAGTTCAGGGGACTTGTTTACTTGTTTTGTTTGTTACTATTTTGTTGTTGTTGTTGTGTCCCCCCTTTGGTTTTTCTTTTTTTATTTGTTTGTTTGTTCTTATGTAGTATCTGAGTATCTTGATATTACTAAACAGGGTAGAGAAGATGTGGTAGCAGTAGAAGGTGTCATTCATCACTGAACTTAATCATGTTTATAAATATATTTACGTAATGACTCATACTGATATAACTATACTGATAAAATCAGTCATATAGAATTTAAACAGACTGTTTGTACAAAGTCCTGAAACTCCCCAAAGGGAAGCCCTGAAAGAACCTTTGAATTAGCTTTGTTAAAATAATGATTCTAAACACTTTATTTTTAATAAAAAGAAGATAAAAGCCATTCAACCCATTTCCACACATTCTAGGCTTTGATAAGCTCTGTAAGACCAGGAAAGAATTACTATACTGTTAATGTTTTTTCTTTTTTAAGTACTGTTTGAGAAACTATATATACCTGACCTTGTTTCTAAATTCTAGCTGGGAGAAAATAGTATTTTGGCTTCTTTATTGTTTGGCTCAAACACTTAAAGATCTGTATTTTAAAATTAAATACGTGCAAAGCTTCATTATTACTTCCAGTTTCCCCAAGAAATTAGAAATGAACTTTTAAAATAAATTTTCTTCTTTTACGCACAGCAATTCCTCATGTGTTAAGATCAGCTCTTCCCTACAGCTATAACCTAATCGGCATGCAGAGTTCTGGTTATGAAATACAAGCAATTTGAGGGAAATCTTAATGTAATTTGCATTAGCAATTCTAGTAACTGGCTAAAGACTCTAAGATGGTCCTTTAAAAAAAAACAAAACATTTTCTCTGTTGTGCAGTTGAGTTGTACTTTTATTCTGCTTGTGGAGCGTGTAACACTGCAAATTTCAGATGTTATTAAAACCCAATGGAAGAGAGTAAAAGAGAAAACTATGGATGGGTGAAGATCTTGTGTTTAAAAATGTACTGATTCAGCCAGAGTCAGCATCAGGTAAACACATACTTGGGATATAATTAGGGACAGTTTAACTGTACCAGTAATAAAAGCCTTGGTAAGCTGCAAGCTTCAAATGATTTCAGGACTAGATGATGATTCCAAGATCTCTTCTAATATTTAAAACTCTTACCTTAGGTATGGTAACTACTCAATGTATAAAAAAAAAAAAAAAAAAAAGGAAACAACCAAACAACTTTATATCCCTTGATGAGTTCCCTCTTCCAAGTTTCAGTTTCTATGAATTTCTTGCTGCAGTGGCATCTCTACTTCAAATAAGACTGATTAAAATGAAATTACTCAGTCTCCTGACCCATGGCAAGTTTCACGAGCTGCAATTTGTCTAGCACTTCAGCTGTGAGCACAGTCTGATTGGCTGTAATTTAGTTTTATAGTGCTTTCCTCCCTCCCCAACACCCAACCCTCCCCAAATAATAGTAAATTCCAGTGATCCTAAAATTAAAAAAAAAAAAAAAAATAGAAGGTTTGAGAAGGAAAAGGGAAAAGAGAAAAGGGAAAAGGGAAAAAAGAGAAAAGGGAAAAGGGAAAAAAGAGAAAAGGGAAAAGGGGGAAGGTTTGGGAAGGGAAGGTTTGGGAAGGGAAGGTTTGGGAAGGTTTGGGAAGGGAAGGTTTGGGAAGGGAAGGTTT